>NW_021620336.1:990004-991556 GCF_004785775.1 Grammomys surdaster
GAAGAAGAGAAGAAGAAGAAGAAGAAGAAGAAGAAGAAGAAGAAGAAGAAGAGAAGAAGAAGAAGAGAAGAAGAAGAAGAAGAAGAAAGAGAGGAGAGGAGAGGAGAGGAGAGGAGAGGAGAGGAGAGGAGAGGAGAGGAGAGGAGAGAAGTAAAGGAGTAGAGGCCAGCCATGACCACATGGAGAGAGAAGGAAGGGAAGGAGGGAGGGGGAGGGGACAGAGGGAAGCTAGAGGCAAGAGAGCAAGAGAGAGAGGAGGGGCCAAGCAGCCCCTTTTATAGTGAGCAGGTCTACCTGGTTGTTGCCAGATAACTGTGGAGGTGGAGTTTAGACAGAATACTAACAACCATCATATGCAACCATAGTCAGTATCATTATTTTTAAAAGTTAACAGTGGGAATGAAAAAAAAAAGCTTACTGAGATCCATGATTCCTGAGGTCTAAGGTCAGTGAACTAAGTTAGATCCAGACGTTCCTGCGGAGGCTCTGCCAATCCTCATAGGACAAATGCTTAGAAGCAGCTTCTGCTGAAACACCCTGACCTCTTGTAACACTGAAGTGTATGCTGCCTGTCAGCACAAACACCAGAGCAGAGGCAGGTACCGAATCTCCAAGTGATGACTGACTGATTCGGCAAGCAATCTAAGAACTCAGCAATTTCACACTCTAAGAAATGGACCACTGTATACTGTATACAGCCAGTAAGTTACGGGAGGGTGAACATAGACAGGACAGAACACTGGACGAAGGTAGGCAGCCAAGCGCTGGAGAACTCAGTCTTGCCCTCTGGCTGGATGGTCAACGCCCTGTCCCTGAGAGCCACAGCGAAGTGGCAGCTCTGCCTATCATTTCCTGCGGGATCCCTTCTTTATCTCCCCTCACTGTCCTCTGAGCAACTGGGTCTGGTTAGTATCTGCCGGCCTCAGGCCTGTGCTCCTTCTGGCATCACCTGGGTTAGGGATTAACCCAGAGCAAGCAAATCATTATAGCAATGTGTGCACACCCTACACATGCAAAGGCGCTCTATGTTCCCCTGACCCTTGTCATCCTCACTTCTGCCAGGATGTTACTGAAAGTCAGAGAAAGTGTGACATGTCTGCCTTCATTCTGTCGTGTGTGTAGACACAGAGGATCTTCGCCTCTGCCTCTGGAACCATGGTGGGTTTCAGGGACACCAGGACCCGGCAGAACACCCCTTACTCCCACTCCAGGAGAAGGCAATTGTCTAGGAGGGTGGTGAGACCACACCCTGGAGCAGAAGTCTTCATTTCCTGAAAACCAGCTTGTTCCTCGAGGCAACAAGGACTGCTTCAGACCAGCTTGCAGGCCCAGAGCTTAAGGCAATAACCAGAAGATACAGCTAAACCCGGACTGCTTTGATTATGCACACCACACACCTTTGCCTCTGATTTTTCTTCTAGTTAAGTCTACAGTTCATATCAACACCATGAAGACAAAACCAAGACGAGCCCACTAACACCCTCTACCTTCTCTAAGTGGCCACATTGAATAAATCTCTCTCTCTCTCTCTCTCTCTCTCTCTCTCTCTCCC
>NW_021620336.1:991656-1001680 GCF_004785775.1 Grammomys surdaster
TCTCTCTCTCTCTCTCTCTCTCTCTCTCTCTCTCTCTCGTTTTTCAAAACAGGGTTTCTCTGTGTAGCCCTGGCTGTCCTGGAACTCACTCTGTAGACCAGGCTGGCCTCGAACTCAGAAATCCACCTGCCTCTTGAATAAATCTTTCTCCACCATTCAGTTACCTCTTTAGTTGGCACCTCAGGACAGGTGACTGAAGCCACCTTACTGGAGCTGCTAAGTCTAAGCCATCCCTCTGGGAACTGTTTACTCTCATACTGTACTTGGCATATTAATGATACATTTTATCTCTATACGAATTATGAATTAATCTTCTACAAACCCATTTAACCATATTATAGTCACTTTCCCATTTAACTACCCATCCCATGGCCTCAGAACTATGTTCAGTCTGTCCCCAACCTCTGCTGACTTTTTTTTCTTTTTTTGGTTTTTTGAGACAGGGTTTCTCTGTGTAGCCCTGGCTGTCTTGGAACTCACTCTGTAGACCAGGCTGGCCTCGAACTCAGAAATCCGCCTGCCTCTGCCTCCCAAGTGCTAGGATTAAAGGCGTGCATCACCACTGCACAGCAACTTCTTTTTAAAATATATTTTATTAATTATTTGAAAATTTCATACAATGTATCCACTCCCACCTCCTTCCCTCCCTCCCTTCCTTCCTCCTTCTTCCTTCCTTCCTTTCTTCCTTCCTTCCTCCCTCCCTTATTTTTATGCGTGTAGGTATTTTGCCTGCATGTATGTTTGTGCATTCCTTCTGTGCTCGGTGGCTTCAGAAGCCAGAAGAAAGCTTTGGATTCTCTGGAACAGGAATTCTAAAAGATTGTTAGCTGCCACATGGGTACTAGAAATAAAACCATGTCCTCTGAAGAGCAGCCAGTGCTCTTAACTGCTGAGCCAGTTGTTTTGGTTTTTGTTGTTGTTGTTGTTTTGTTTTGTTTTTAAATAACCTAATGAGTTCATTTTATGCTGCCCATATACTGATGAGTATGGGACTCTCCTCTGTAGCCACCTGCAGCCACAAGTCAACTGGGTTCACCTCAAAGGAGGGCTGGGAATGAAAAGAGGACAGAGAGCGAGAAGAGATGAAGCCAGGACAAAGTTCTCTGATCAAGGCTCAAAGCTTTAGTGTTCAGTTCTCAATTTAAAGGGAAAGGCCTCACCAAAACCCTTTCTGGTTTAAGCTGGAGATAGGTGGGATAATCTGTTTTTTTTTTTTTTTTTTTTTTTTGGCGGGCAATGTCTCAAGGCAAGCCCCAGGGCAGTTCTTCTAAATTCTGTGCAGCCAAGGTGAGTAACTCCACCTAAATCCTATCACTTGGTCTGTTGTGGTAAACGAGGTCTTTCAGGCCTGCTCAAGGCTGGGGGAAGGGCACACTCCTCACCTTACAGGGACAACTACTTAACGAAACGGCTCTTCCTCCTTCAGGGTCCATAAACTATGGCTAGCTGCTCAGTTATGGGAGGCTCTCTTGAGCTGCCTCTTGAGCTGCCTCTTTCCCATGCTGGAATGTTGGCTAGCTCGGTCTTGTGTTGTATGCAGGCATCACAGCTTCTGTGAGCAGATGGGTCCAGTGGTCTTATCATGTCCAAAAGATCCTGTTTCACTGCATCTTCCCCTACCCTGTGTCCCTTACAATTTCTCCACCTCCTTGTTGACTTATTCTTGTTGATTTATTCTTATTCTTGAGCTATTGGGGAACAAATTACAGCAATGTAAACATTTGGGGGTTGAGGTAGGAGTATGCCATAGAGTCTCACTTCGCAGTCTGGGCTGGTCTTGAACTCAGGTTGTAGTTGAGGATTATCTCGAACTCTTTATCATCTGCCGCTCTCTACCTTCCAAGTACTGGGATTACAGGTGTGTACCATGGTGCCTCACCATACTGTGAGTCCATATGAGTGTGTGTGTGTGTGTGTGTGTGTGTGTGTGTGTATGCATGCTCTCAAGTGTCCTACCACTGAGCCATCTCTCTGGGTCTTGCTTTTCCTACTTTACCCAAAGCCAAAGATTAAGTCCAGGCCTGACTCCAGGTAAGTGCTCTAGTACTGAGCTCTGGCCCTTACTTTCAATTTCAGAACAGACAATACATCATTCCATAAGGCAAGAAAAAAAAAAATTGGTGGATGAAGCAGAGAAGGTTGTTTTTATAGACTAAGAAGGGCTGAAAAAAGCAAAACGAAGTGTTTGATGCTGTCTTCCGGACTCTGCCGACACCAGGCATGCATGTGATGCAAACATCACATAAGCAAAACACTCATACATATAAAATAAAATAAATAAAGATGATGACAGACATCTTTAATCCCAATACTTGGAGGAGGCAGAGGCAGGTGGATCTCTGTGAGTTTCAGTCCAACTGGGTCTACAGAGCAAGTTCCAGGCCAGCCAAATTTTTATCTTAGAAGGATAGGGGAAGGTGGGTATTGTTCCACATAGAGAAAAATTTTATTTATTTATTTTTTTTTGTTTCTTAAGGTTTATTTTTTTGCCGAGCAGTGGTGGTGCACGCCTTTAATCCCAGCACTTGGGAGGCAGAGGCAGAGGCAAGAGGCAGGCGGATTTCTGAGTTTGAGGCCAGCCTGGTCTACAGAGTGAGTTCCAGGACAGTCAAGGGTACACAGAGAAACCCTGTCTCAAAAAACCAAAAAAAAAAAGATTATTATTTTTTTTTTTAAACAGGATCTCATTATTCCGGCCTAGCTGGACTGGAACTAGCTGGACTGGAACTGACAGAGATCCACCGACCATGGCCTCCCCCAAGTGCCAAGATTAGTGTGAATTACCACCCCATTTATTTTTGCTTTATGAGTATATGAGAGTGTTTGCATATATGTATGTGTACCTCAGGAGTACGGGTGTCCTAGGAGGCCAGAGGAGGGCTGCAGACACCCTGGAGCTGGAGTTACAGACGGCAGTGGTCCTGATGTGAGCCTGGGACCCAAACCTGAGTCTGTGTAAGAGCAGCCAAGTACTCCTTAACTGCTGACCCGTATCTCCAGCCCCCAAAACTACTTTCACTGTGACTAGGGATTGACTAATTAAAAGAAAAATTAGCATTAGGATACCCTTTGTGTGTGGCTAAAAGCACAAAGGACATGAAAATGTCCGGTTTGGGGAAATAGCAATGGGCTATATGTGTATGCATATGTTAGGGTCTTACATAGCCCAGGCTGGGCTCAAAGTTCTAACCCTCCTGCCTCCACCTTCTGAGTGCTTATTTTACAGGCAAGCACCACCATGCCAGGCCAGACTATTACGCCTTTCATCCTGGTTTCCTGGTTTTACAAAAATCATATAAACAGCTCAGTTTTGGTTGTGTAACCTGGAAGCTTGTCATGAGCGACTCCATCCCTACGTTTAGTCCATTCTGTGAAGTCACTTGGAGCAAATCGGCAGCCCCTATAGTATCTACTTAGCAGCACTGGTCTCCCTCAAGTACCACAGGGATTCATGATGGACAAAAACTAAGTAGACAAGTATGAGCTAGAAGGCCAGGCTTAGGGCCACACATCTTGTAGTCACAGCACTCAGAAGGAAGAGGCAAATGGATCTCTGTGAGTTCAAGACCAGTCTACGTTAAATAGAGAGTTCCAGGCCAGCCATGTATACACAAGGAGATCTTGTCTCAAAACAAACAAACAAACAAACAAAAACAACAAAACAGACAAACAAAAAAGCTCACAATAAAAATAAACATAAGCCAGGCCCAATGTACAGGTCTCTAATCTCAGCTACTTAGGAATCTGAAAGAAGTTCTCAAATCTAAGGCCAACATGGATGAATTAATGAGATTCTAGAATGAATGAAGCCCTTTGTTTCATCTCCTGTATGGAGATAAAGGAAGAGGGGAATGGAGAGGGGGAAGGGAAGACGATGGGAAGGAGGAAGGGGAAAGGGAAGAGGATAGGAAGAACAAAGAGGGGGAAGGGAGGGGGATGAGGGTGGGGGGAGAAGAGGAAAGGGGCAGGCTAATTATGGCTTAACTCAAATTCCAATCTTATTCCTCACAAATACCTACAAAATTCCTGCAGTCAAACAGTCCGGACCTGCTGTCCTGCTGCAATTCAAACCAGTCCTCAGAGTCTCCGTGCCAGGCTCTCTGTCACAGTGTGCCCTTGCATCCTATGACCAAGCCTGGCCGATGGCTGCATTCCACAGCATATTATTCTTGCCATTGTGAGCCAGTAAGCAAGGCAGTCATTTTAGGGACAAACACGTAAGAATGTCTCTTCAATGTGTCCTTTCCTTTATTTTCAGCTAAAGTTGGATGATGCAAGCTGAGCATGCTCAGACAAGTTGAAGCATTCCTGTTCTACAGTTTTACCTTTCAGACACGTGGTCCATGACTGCAAGCTAAGCATTCCCAAAAAATTCCCAAGCTAAGCATGTCTGTCGTCTTTTCTTCCTAGATTAGGATCTTCAACTGGGCATGCTCAGGACTGTCCCCAATCCAGAGGGAAGGCTTTTCTCCCTGAATAGGAACAAAATCTCTGCAGTTCTCTGTTAGGGGACTCTGTTGCTTTGGAAATAATTCCTGTGAGATCCTCACCCA
The DNA here is from genome assembly GCF_004785775.1 of Grammomys surdaster. Lineage (NCBI taxonomy): Eukaryota > Metazoa > Chordata > Mammalia > Rodentia > Muridae > Grammomys > Grammomys surdaster. The sequence goes on from NW_021620336.1 coordinate 996,210, forward strand.
TGACCGTAAATCTTCCTGCCCTCATTGAGGCCTTTGTGTTTCTTTTGATTTTGGACTCACCGAGATATCAACCTATTACATCCAGTTCCAGTATGTGCTTCAAAATAATCCCAGTAGAAGGCTGAAGCCATGAGAGGTGAGATCAGGTTTCCATGATTTAGTAATCGGTGTGTCTGATAGACAGGTGCAAAGGACATAGCAGGAAGAGGGAAATTATTCTCTCATTGTTTGTGTTTCCCCCCAGGGGAGTGGGGGGAAGCTGTATTTACATTATGGATTCTATTGGGCTCATTGACTGATTGAAATTAAAAAAAAAAAAAGTGCCCTCGGAACCCAGAGGCATTGGATCCCCTAGAGCTGGAGTTACAGACAGCTGTGAGCCATCTGACATAGGAAATAAATTATCATACTGGGCATGAAATTGGGAAGGAAACATAGTGATGAGTCCCAAAGGAGTTGGAAGGGCAGTCTGGGTGAATATGGTCATAATACATTGTATGCATGTATGGAATTCACAAAGGAGAAATTTAAGGGTTTTTTTGGTTTGGTTAGGTTTTTTGTTTGGTTGGGTTTTTTTGTTTTTTTTTGTTTGCTTGTTTTGTTTTTTTGTTGTTTTTTCGAGACAGGGTTTCTCTGTGTAGCCCTGGCTGTTCTGGAACTCACTCTGTAGACCAGGCTGGCCTCGAACTCAGAAATTCATCTGCCTCTGCCTCCTAAATTGCTAGGATTAAAGGGGTGCGCCACCACTTCCCGGCGAAATTTAAGTTTTTTTAAACATTTTTTTTTTCTTTGAAACAAGGTCTCACATCATGTGCAGCCAAGCAAGACTGGTCTTAAATTCTTCCAAAGGATCTGAGTTCAACTCCCAGCACCCACAGCAGGACGCTCACAATCACCTGTAATTCTAGCTCCAAGAGATCCTGATTCTGATCTCTGGAGACACTTGTAGTCATGTCTACACACCACTAGTTAACAGACATACACACATATACATACTCAAAATAAATCCAACTTAAAAAATAAAATGCCACTTGTACCAGTGTCTTTGGCTACTGCTTTAACAACAATGGACCCCACAAATATGCAGTTCTTAGTCAGGCATGGGGTGCACCCCTTAAATATCAGCACTGGAGGCATAGAGTTCAAGACCAGCCAAGAATGACACATAGTGAATTGCAGGACAGCCAGGAATATATAAACCTTGTCTCAACAAAACAAAACAAATCAAACAAAAAAAGGAAAAAAAAAAAGAGACAGAGAAACAAAGACAGAGAACCCATTAAAAAACTTTGTTTTATTTTCTTTTTTGTTTGTTTGTTTGAGACAGGATCTCAGTATGAAGCCTTGGCTATCCTGAAACTAGCTCTACAGACCAGGCTGGAGCTCAGAGATCTACCTGTGTCTGCCTCCAGAGTGCTGGGATTGAAAGTTTGAAACGTCATACCCAGTTCTCTTTTCTTTCCTTTTCTTTTCTCTTTCTTTTTTTGTTTTTTTTTCAAGACAGGATTTCTCTGTGTAGCCCTAGCTGTCCTGGAACTCACTCACCAGGCCAGGTTGGCCTCCAACTCTTGAACTCAGAAATCCGCCTGCCTCTGCCTCCCAAGTGCTGGCATTAAAGGCATGCGCCACCACCGCCTGGCGCCTTTTTTTCTTTTTAAACTGAAATGTTATTCACTTTGTGTGCTTTATTTTGCAACTGTAAGAGTTTGGTGAGTCGCCGGGATGGTGGTGGTGCACACCTTTAATCCCAGCACTTGGGAGGCAGAGTAAGGTGGATTTCTGAGTTCGAGGCCAGCCTGGTCTACAGAGTGAGTTCCAGGACAGCCAGGGCTACACAGAGAAACCCTGTCTCAAAAAAACAAAAACAAACAAACAAAAACAAAAAAAAACAAAAAAAAAGGAAAAAGAAAGAAAAACTAGAACATAGTTAGGAATTATGGTGGTTTAGTACAGTGTCAGTTGCAGATTCTCCTTCCTTCAAGGTTTATGATTTCACTAGCCCTGGGTAATTGGCTAGGTTTCCAATACTAGTTCCATGCTGGTCACTGTTGTGGTTCCTGGGCATCATAGCTGGGTAGGAGTTGTGGTTCTTTTCTTCCTTGGAAGCATGCATAGCGCCTTCTGGTATACAAAAGTCCTCAGAATAGATGCTTCTAGGCTGGAGCTAACTCAGGTCCTCTGGATCCTGTGTCCAGAAATAGGGATTTACCTTCCAACTCTGGGAGGCAGCCATGGGTAACAGCAATAACCCATAAGGTCTTTGGGAGTCTGGTGGATGACCCTCACCAACAATTCAAAAGGGACCTTCTTATGCCTGGTGTTGAAGTTTTTGATAGATAGTCTGGGGCTCTTGGAAGGAGCTCCATATGAGAAAGTTTATTTAAAATAGCTTTAAGATAGATAGAAAGAAAGAAAGAAAGAAAGAAAGAAAGAAAGAGAGAAAGAAAAGGAAACTACTTTTCTCATTCTGCTGTATGTATATGTGTGTGTCTCTCAGTGTGTGTGTGTCTGTGTTGTGTGTGTATGTATGTCTGTGTGTGACTGCCTGTGTGTGTGTATAAGTGTAGGTGCCAGAGGTATTAGCTGTCCTCAGCTATCAATCTCCAGCAAAGTCCTGTGAGGCGCATCTCTCCCTGAACCTTGAGGTGGTGTGTTTTTTCAACTAGGGGTGGGCAGCAAGTCTGCAGAATTTTCCTGTCTTTGCCTCCAACAGAGCGGGGGTTACTGGAGTATGCCAGAGCATCCTGACTTGTCAAATGGATGCTGGGAATGAGGTCTTCATCACTGGGCAGCAAGCACACTAAACCACAAGGCCCCATGAATGACTTCATTAAAATTCAAGGCAGTTGCCGGGCAGTGGTGGCACACACCTTTAATCCCAGCACTTGGGAGGCAGAGGCAGGCGGATTTCTGAGTTCGAGGCCAGCCTGGTCTACAGAGTGAGTTCCAGGACAGCCAGGGCTACAGAGAAACCCGGTCTTGAAAATACATACATACATACATACATACATACATACATACATACATACATATTTATGTATATATTATGTATATGTATATAATTCTGAAAAAGAAAGGGTTAACAAGGAAACATAATATACTTTGTTATTCAGGAATTTACAGTAATGAGTATCACTAGACTCAGTACAACAAGACACACTCCTGGGCAGAAAGAGCATGCTTACTAAAGAAGTTTACCCCAAAAAATGTAACATAATTTTGCAGGTCTAAAGATTTAAAGAAAAAAATATTTAAATTGAAACTCAAAATACTTCATTTGACAAACCTAATGGCCCAGGCCTGTAACCACAGCTACTCAGATGGTTCAGGTAGACGAGTCCCAAAAAGTGTCCTGGCTTGGGCTTCAGAGTAAGAACAAGGTCAATTTGGGTAATGTACTAAGATCCCATGTCAAATGAAAAGTCAGAGACGCTGGGAGTCCTGGTGAGACGCCATCAAGGCCAGCGGGTGCGAGCAAGCTCATCTTAATACCGCACTGAATTCAGTTCCACGCATGCTGAGAAGAAATGAGATGTCAACATTTTTACAGCTGTGTGATTCTTGTCCGTGGACCACATTTCCACCAGTGGGTCCATCTTAGCAGGACTTAGTAGCACATGCCTAAAATTCCAGAGCTCAGGAGGTGGTGGCAGAAGCTCAATAGCTTTAAGAATTCCATGAGAACCTGTTTCAAAAACAAGCAAATTGGCCTCAAGAGAGGGCTTGGCGATTAAGAATACTGACTGCTCTTCTGGATATCCTAAGTTGAATTCCCCACAACCACATGGTGGCCCACAACCATCTGTAATGGGATCTGAGGTCCTCTTCTGGTGTGTCTGAAGACAGCAACAGTGTACTTGATGTGTTTATAAAAAGATAAAAAAGTATGTTCTGGGCCGGGCGGTGGTGGCGCACGCCTTTAATCCCAGCACTTGGGAGGCAGAGGCAGGCGGATTTCTGAGTTCGAGGCCAGCCTGGTCTACAGAGTGAGTTCCAGGACAGCCCGGGTTACACAGAGAAACCCTGTCTCAAAAACCAAAAAAAAAAAAAAAAAGTATGTTCTGTGGGTGTGTGGAGAGGTATGGGGGAAGGGTATGTCTCAGAGGCATCTCTTCCCCCTGAGGGACCAGTCACATACCGGTATAGCATAGAACAGAGTTTATTCAGGGCATGGGGAGGGGAGCCAGGAGGGTAGTAGAGGCAGAGAGAGAGAGAGAGAGAGAGAGAGACAGAAGACAAGTAGAGGCTGGCCATGACCACATGGAGAGAGGGAGAAGGGAAGGAGTGAGGGGACAGAGAGAAGCTAGAGGCAAGAGATCAAGAGAAGGGGCAAGCAGTCCCTTTTATAGTGGGCCAGGCCTACCTGGCTGTTGCCAGGTAACTATGGGGAGTAGCACATCTGGATGTTGCCAGGTAACTGTGGGGCGGAGCACACCTGGCTGTTGCCAGGTAACTGTGGAGGTGGTGTTTAGAATACTAACAGTACTCATATGTATAAAATAAATAAATAATTCTTTTTTTTTTTAAAAAGGCAAACTAAAAAAAAAGCCCCAACAACAGGACCCAGTACAGTGATGAACACTTTTAATCCCAACACTCTAGATGCAGAGACAAGTGGATCTCACTTGGTTTGGTGGTTTTCAAGGCCAGCCTGATCTATACATATTGACAGCCGGGGGAATGTAGGAAGATCCTAGGATTTTCAGGACAGCTAGGGCTAGTTATAGATATTCCTGGTTGTCAACTTGACTATATCTGAAATGAACTACAATCCAGAATCAGAAGGCTCACCTGTGATCCAGATCTTAAACTGGGAGATACGAGTTTCCGACCTGGATCTTGGCATGGAGATCTTAAGGCATAGCAGCTATGAATTCCAGGAGACTAAGGCAAGGAGATCTCTGAGTTCAAGGTCATCTGGGACAAAGCAAGTCCCAGATCCAGAAGTGGCAGTACACACCTTTAATCTGGGCCACGCCTTTTGCTGGAGACCTACATAAGGACATTGGAAGAAGGAAGATTCTCTCTTCTTTGCCTGCTTGCCTTGTGGGACTGAGCAACTACTAGATCCTTGGACTTCCATTCACAGCTGCTGCTGACCGTTGTTGGGGAGTTGGACTACAGACTGTAAGTCATCATAATAAATTCCCTTACTATATACAGACTACCCATAAGCTCTGTGACTCTAGAGAACCCTGACTACCCTGACTAATACAGTCTCTGTCTCAAAAAAAAGGCAGTTAATAAAACTGGCTGTTCTTCCAAAGGGCTCAGGTTCAGTTCCCAGCATCCACATGATGGTTCACAACTTTCTCCAACTCCAGTCCCAGGGCATTTGATATTTGATGCCCTCTTCTGACTTCCATAGGTATCTGGCACAAGTTTGAGATATATAAGTATCAAAACAGAGAGAGAGAGAGAGAGAGAGAGAGAGAGAGAGAGAGAGAGAGAGAGAGAGAGAGAGAGAGAGA
>NW_021620336.1:1001690-1005404 GCF_004785775.1 Grammomys surdaster
AGAGAGAGAGAGAGAGAGAGAGAGAGAGAGAGAGAGAGAGAGAGAGACAGACCCAGACCCAGCACAGGTCTGGTATACACCTCTGCAGTGGAAGAAACTCCTGCTTAGGCTCAATCTCAGCTTTGCATGAGTAATAAATATACAAATGAATCTCTAGCACTGCATAAATAAAAATAAATATATAAACAAACATTCTCTATAAGTTTAATTTTAAATCTATTCATTTAGTGTTATTATGTATGGGATATGTGTTGCATATGCTGTGTTGATTAGTTTGATACAACTTGATACAAGTTAGAATCTTCTAAAAGAGAAAATAAGAAAATTCTCCAACTGAGACAATGACATCCATCAGATTGACCTATAGGTAAGTCTACAAGGCATTATTTTGATTGCTGTGGAAGGGCCAAGATACATGGGCAATGCCATTATTGGGCACATGGTTCCATGCTACATAAGAAAGCAGACTAAATCAGGTGGTGGTGGTGTATGACTTTAATCCCAGCACTGAGGAGGCAGAGGCAGATGGATCTCTGTGAGTTTGAGATCAGTCTGCTCTACAGATCAAGTTCCAGGACAGGACAGCCAGACTACACAGAGAAAAGAATATGAGAGAGAGAGAGAGCTTGGGACTCAGTTCCAGGTATGTAAGTCAACTAAAATTTTCCTAACCAAGCTGCTTTTGGTCCTGGCCTTTGTCATAGCAACAGAAAACAAACTAGGACATATACTAAGAGGACCCCTTGTAGGGTTCTTCCTTCCATTTTTACTTGTGTTCTAGGGATCAAACTAAACTAGTCGGACTTTTAGAGCAAGTATTTTTACCCACCTGAGCCATTTCCTCAGACTGTGTTTGTCTATTTAAGATGTGGTTTCAGGCTCATTTTGAACTTCTTGTGAAGACCAAGGCTGACTTTGAATTCCTGATCCTCTAGCCTCCACCTCCCAGAATGCTAGGATTGCAGGCTTTTGCTGTGTGACACCACCCAGATAAACTTACATTTTATTTTATTACTATTACTATTATTATTATTTTTTTCTCTAAAGGCGTGCACCACCACTTCCCAGCAAACTTACATTTTAAAATTTGGATTTACATTTAAATTTGGCTTTAGAATATAGCCGCCAGAAAATGTAAACACACATGCCACCCACACTTGCTGTTTGCAGATGTCATTCGTGTCATTCCCTATTCATTGTTACTGTTTTATCTGACAGGATCTTGCTTGGAAGCTCAGACTGCTCCAGCTTCTGATCCTGAGTCTTGGGATAACAGATCTGTGCTACTATGCCTGTCTTCATTGTTGCTTTGTTGTTGTGGAGGAAATAAATTGGGGTTTGGATCCTGGGGCTTGAACCCAGGACCTCAAATAGGCTAGACAAGTATTCTACCAGTCCTTTGAGACTGTTTTTAAAAAATCTGTTAAGTGAATATATAATAAGAACTTTGCTATTGGGCTGGAGAGATGACTCAGTGGTTAAGAGCACTGACTGCACTTCCAGAGGTCCTGAGTTCAAATCCCAGCAACCACATGGTGGCTCACAACCATCTGTAATGAGATCTGATGCCCTCTTCTGGTGTGTCTGAAAATAGCTACAATGTATTCCTATATAATAAATAAATAAATCTTTAAAAAAAAAAAAGAACTTTGCTATTTCTGAAAATTTTCTGTAAATCTAAAATTATTACAAAGTTAAAAAAATCTTTTATGACTTGACTATTTCTGATTTCTTGGCAGTGTGGGGAGGGCAGGTGGGAGTGGGTATAGCTTCTTCAATGTGGAAGCTATAAGAAATCCTATCATCTTTTAAAAAGAATGGGGCAAGCAAGATCGTTCTATTATGCAGCTCTGACTGTCCTGGAACTCAGAGATCTGCCTCTTCCTCTTGAATGCTGGGGTTAAAGGTGTATGACACCATACCTAGCATCTTTTTTTGTTTGTTTGTTTGTTTTTCTTTTTCTTTTTTTGTTTTATTTTGTTTTTTCGAGACAGGGTTTCTCTGTGTAGCTCTGGCTGTCCTGGAACTCACTCTGTAGACCAGGCTGGCCTCGAACTCAGAAATCCACCTGCCTCTGCCTCCCAAGTGCTGGGATTAAAGGTGTGCGCCATCACTGCTCAGCTCTGCCTCTGCTTCTTTAAGTGCTGGAATTAAAGGTATGTACTACCAAACCCAGCTTAGCAGACATTTTATCTCTAAAATTTACAGTTTTCTAGATTATAGGGGACATTTTGGACATTGACCCTAAACATTTGACAAATTCCTTTTAATAAACTTTAAACACTATCATCATCATCATCATTTTTTTTTGAGACAGCATCTCACTATGTAGCCTTGGTTGATCTAGAATTTTCAATTGTAGACCAGGGTGGCTTCAAACTCATAGAAATCCACCTACTTCTACCTCCCTAGAGCTTAAGTTTTGTTCAGATACCATCTCAAGTAGCCCAGGATGACTGAATTCTCTATGTAGCTAAGGATAACCTGGATGTCTTGATCTTTCAGCCTCCACTCCTGAGTGCTGAGAGTACAAGTGTGTACCACCCCACTTATTTTTATTTTATTTATTTGTATATGTATGTGTACCACATTCATGCAGTACCTGAAGCCACCAGAGGAATTAGACAGAAGAGAAGCAAAGGTTCAAGGGTCATCTTAGCTACATAGTGAGCTTGAGGGCAACTTGGGCTGCATGAGACCATGTGTTGGAAAATTAAAATTGAGAGGAAAAAAAGAAAGAAAAAGAACATATTCAAATTGGAGTGTGAGTAGAACAGCAAGAATATGTGGCAAAGTATATTATCTCAAACCTGCTTCTCCCAATTCATCAGCTTCCTTCCTAGAAGCAAAGAACTTATGGAGACAGGGGAAGATTACGCCAAGCATGGTAGCATACATCTATAGCCTCTATATTTGGGAGGCAGAGGCAGGAGGACCACGGTTCAGGACAACTTGGGTTATTAGTTGGACCCTGGTTTAAAAACCAAATAGAGAGATCGGTGTGGGTGAAGTTTATTTCTGCTGTGTACTGCCGCTGCTATTGCTGAGTTTGCTAACCCACCCTCCTCACCTGTGTTTGTAAAGACTAAATCCCCAAAGAAGCAGGTTCTCTTCTGATCTAGACCTTCACAATCTGTGCTCCTCTCCTGCAGGGCTTCTTTGTTCCAGAGCATTTTGGATTAAGCTCATTGTGGAGGTTTGAGGGCAGGAGTGTCCACTGCCACTCCTACACAGCCTCTGATAGTGTTTGGAAATAAAATAGTAAAATCAACAAAGACAAAAATCTTAGAAGTGGGGTGATGGCTGTATTATATATTTTACTTCATTTATTGACCTTGGTTTTTTGAGACCGGGTTTCTTTGAGTAGCCCTAGCTGTCCTGGGACTCACTCTGGTCCAGGCTGGCCTCAAACTTAGAAACCCTCCTGCCTTTGCCTCCCAAATGCTGGTATCAAAGGCATGCGCCACCATTATCCAGTTGTATTATATGTTTTATGTGTTTGTTTTGGTGTCAGGGATAAAACCTACAGCCCTGTAGATACTAGACAAGCACTGTATCACTGAGCTACATAGGCAACCCTTTTTTTTTTTTTTTTTTTTTTTTTTTTTTTTTTTAGAAAAAGGTTTGCAATTTAAACCCTGGGATACAGGAACACAAAAGGAAATAAAGGCAGGCCACGTATAAAAAAAAACCCAAAAAAAAAAAAAAAAAACA
>NW_021620336.1:1005504-1063019 GCF_004785775.1 Grammomys surdaster
GGGTTTTTCGAGACAGGGTTTCTCTGTATAGCCCGGGCTGTCCTGGAACTCACTCTGTAGACCAGGCTGGCCTCGAACTCAGAAATCCGCCTGCCTCTGCCTCCCGAGTGCTGGGATTAAAGGCGTGCGCCACCACCGCCCGGCTATAGGCAACCCTTTTATTTCATTTTATTTACTTTGAGTCAAGGTCTCTCTATGGAGGCCTAACTGCTTTGGAATGTGCTACATAGATCAGGTTAATTCAAACTCAAAACTCTGCCTGTCTCTGCCTCCTCAGTGCTGAGATGAAAGGCACATGCCACCTTGCTCAGCATTTTTTCTTTTCTATTTTTGAGACAGCGCCTCACTGTGTAAACTAGACTGATCTGGAACTCCCAGGATCCGCCTGCTTCTCTGCTCTCCTAATGCGGGGATGGATCAAAGGTATGTGCTATCACATGCAGCATCACGGATGTGTTGAAGCAGAGTCTGTCTCCTGTTGCCCAGGAGTTCTTGCTTTCTGGGGACCACAGGTACACAATGCCACCTCTTTTTATAGATGTTGAAGGTTTTTTATACATTTAGTTTTTGGTTGGTTGGGTTAAGCCGACTACAAACTTGATGTGTAGATGAAGCTGCCTCAAGCTCCTCATCCTTCTGACTCCATGCTGAAGCCATGGACAAGGACAGGGTCTCAGGCAGTCCAAGCTGGCCTAAAACTCACATATAACTCAGGCTTGCCCTGAACTCCTGGCCTTCCTTAGCCTTTACCTCCCAGGTGCTAGGATTCCAGGTTCTCACCTCTATGTCCAATTCTCACTTAACTTTTTTTGTTTTGTTTTGTTTTGTTTTTGAGACGGCTTCTATGTGTAGCCCTGGCCTACCCTGGAACTTGCTCTCAGAGATAGGCTGCCTCTGCCCCAGAGTGCTGGAATTCAAGGTATGTACCACCACTGCCAGCTCCCATTTAACTTTTAAAGAAAATTTGTTTGCTTGAGAGCTTGTTTGATTTTACTTCCCCTGCACCTAGTGAGTCCCAGCTGCTTGCCACAGATTGACAATCTCAACATCATTTTAAAGGCATAGAAGGGACTCTATGATTTCATCATCTCCACTTGTGAAAGATTTACACTGGATAGAAAAATCTGTGTGTGTGTGTGAGTGTGTGTTTCATCTGTCAGCAGTTTAAAAGTTTTTTCTTCTGAGCTCTCCACTGATTCCCTGCACGTAGTGGGTCTCGCTCCCTCTCACACCCCCAGGGGTTTCCTGGCTCCTTTGTTTTGTTTTGTGTGGTGGGTGGCTATGATGTGTCTAAGAAGGTCTCCAAGAATTGTGTGAATCTCACTGATAAGGACTGACTCTTTGGCCACACACCTGGCAAGCGCACAGCCATTATTTCTCTGTGACCGGAATGCTAATGTAAGTCAAAGAATTTAAGAACAGGCCTGCCACAACTTTCACTGTTCTTCTCCCACCAATGAATGACCAGGAGAACCAGCACTCCACAGTAATTTAGAGGAAAAAACTTTTTCACATGTACACTGTCCAAGTTTGCTTTCAATTGCTGTGATGAAAACTATGACCAAAAGCAACTTGGGGAGGAAATAGTTTATTTGGCTTACTGAGGGAAGTCAGGTTAGAAATTGAGGCAGAGGCAGTAGAAGAGTGCCATTTACATGGCTTGTTCCCATGGCCTGGCTTACTCAGTTTGCTTTTTTTAATACCACCCGACACAACCTTCTGAAAGGTGGCTCTGCTACAGAGGGCTGGGTCCTCCCACATCTATTATTAATCAAGAAAATGCTCCATAGACTTACCTACAGGCCAATCTAATCTGATGGAGACAGTTACTCAGTTGAGGTTTCCTTTTTCCAGAAGATTCTAGTTTGTGTCAAGTGGAAATAAACAGCAAGAACAAAAACCAACCAAACCAACACATGCATGAACATACACACACACACCTGTGCACACCTGTGCACACACACCCCACTGCACAACGTATGTGCAGAAATCAGAGGATCACTGGATCACTTGTCAGAATTTGTTCTCTCCATGTGCATCCTGGGCTAGAACTCAGGTTGTCAAGCTTGGCAACAAGCTCCTCAACTTGCTGAACCATCTCCTCCTGGTTGATGGTTTGGCTTTTCGTTTGCTTATTTTTATTTATTTATTGACTTCTTATTTTCTTTCTTTCTTTCTTTTTTGTTTTTGTTTTTGTTTTTCGAGACAGGGTTTCTCTGTATAGCCCTGGCTGTCCTGGAGCTCACTCTGTAGACCAGGCTGGCCTCGAACTCAGAAATCCGCCTGCCTCTGCCTCCCAAGTGCTGGGATTAAAGGCGTGCAACACCACCGCCCAGCTGACTTTTTATTTTCATATGTTGTGTTTTAGACAGTCTCACTATGTAGTCCTGGCTGGCCTGGAGCTCACAACATAGACCAGGCTGGCCTCAGATTCACAGAGATCTGCCTGCTCCTGCTTTTTGAGTACTGGGATTAAATGGGTGTACCATCATGCCCAACCAGGTTTTGTTCTTGTACCCCACATTTGCTACAATGCAATGTAAACCTTCTGCATTAGAATCCCTAGTTCTCGGATTATAGTGGGTGTGTACCACCATACCCAGCTTAGCAGTAGTCTTTAAAAAAAATTTTGCTTATTTACTTGTTTGTTTATTATTTTAAGTGTATGTCTGTGCACAACATGCATGCCTGGTGACTGTGCAGGCCAGAAGAGAACCCTGGAATTGGAATTACAGCAAGTTGTCAACTGCCTATGGGCACTGAGAATTGAACCTAGGTCCTCTAGAAGAGCAGGCAGCCCTCTTAAGTGCCAAGTATTGTGTTTATAAAAATATAAGGAGAGAAGGAATATGTTTGGTGGATGCATGATCAAGAGTTGGGGAAGGGGGTGCCTCCACCGGCCCATGCAGAGGCATCCCTTCCCCCGAGGGACCAGCCACATGATGGTATAGTATAGAGTTTATTCAGGGCTTGGTGAGGGGAGTTGAGAGGGTAATAGAGATAGAGAAAGGCAGAGAGAAAGAGGAGTAAAAAAAATAGAGGTGGGCCATAAGCTCATGGAGAAAGAAGGGGGAAGGGAATGGAGAAAGAGGGGGAAGGGCAAGGGAATAGAGCAGGAACAGGAAGGCAAGAGAGCAAGAGAGCCCTGGGGGGGGGGAGGGGCGAGCAGCCCCTTTTATAGTGAGTCAGGCGCACCTTGCTGTTGTCAGGTAACTGTGGGGCAGAGATTAGCCAAAATGCTAACACCAAGCCATCTCTCCAGCCCTGTTCAGATTTTCAAATAATTTAACTGAAAGCAGCTCTCCAATAATTAGTTTCAGGAATATACAGAATCATATGTTGGTGCAATGTCATTTTAATACATTTTGCATATTTTAACTAAACTAAAATTATCTTTGCTTTTCTTCTCACCAATATCCACTTTGACTTCTCTATATTTTCAGTACTGGGGCTTAAATATCAAGACTCTCTTTAAGGACCAGATTTTAGATCTGATTTTGGACCTCATATAAAACCCGCCTTCAGCGTGTGATGGCCTCCTGATTCTTTGTTGGCATTTGAGACAGGGGCTCTGTGCTGCCCTGGCTTTCCTGATACTCATTGAACTCACAGGGATCCATCTCCCTCTGCCTTCCTATTGCTGGGGGTTAAAGGTGTGTGCCACCACATCAGGCAGGCTTCCTGGTTCTTGAGAGTCTGTTATTAGAAAAAGATGTTTTAAGAGCTTAACCATAGTAGGTAGCCAGCTGAGACCTGATTTTCCCTTTACATGGATGATTGTGTGACATATGCAAGGTTTGGGTATTTTTTAAATCCAAGTCTGGATAGTTCCTTTGGCAGCAGAAATAGCTTGCTAATTGATAGAAGGAAGCAGATGGTACTCGAAAAAACAATTAAAAAGACACCATTCTTAAAAACAAAAAGATAAAGGACATTTAATCTCAGAGAGCACAACCACATGACAAGACTTTAGGATTAAGGATTCTTAAAAGCAACTGTTGCTTTCAAAAAAAAAAAAAGAAAGAAAGAAAGAAAAGTAATTGCTGGGTGGGGTAGCAGCACATACCTTTGATTCCAGCACTTGGGAGGCAGAGGTAGGCAGATCTGAAGCCAGCCTGGTCTACAGAATGAGTTTCAGGACAACCAAGGCTATACAGAGAAACTCTGTCTCAAAAAAAACAAACAACAAAATCCCACGTAATCACTGGGCATGGTTGCACATACTTAGTTCCAGCAGATGCTGGTGAATCTCTCAGTTGGAAACTAGCTAGGTCTATAAAGAGAGTTCCGATACAGCCTAGGGCTACATAAATGGACCCTGGAACTCCATCTATAGACCAGGCTGACCTTGAACTCAGAGAGTCAACTGTCAGCCTCCTGAATGTGTGGACCACCATACCACCTGACCCAGCTAAACTTTGCAATTTTTAGAATATGACATATGTTATGGTTTGAATGTTAATACTCACCCTCAGATGAGGCTAGTATCTGTTAGTATTCTGTCTAAACTCCACCTCCACAGTTACCTGGCAACAGCCAGGTATGCTCCTCCCCACAGTTACCTGGCAACAGCCAGGTAGGCGTGCCCATTATAAAAGGGGCTGCTTGCCTCCTCCTCTCTTATTCTCTTACTCTCTTGCCTCTAGCTTCTCTCTGTCCCCTTGCCCTTCCCCTCTTCCCTTCCCCCTCTCTCCACATGGTCATGGCCGGCCTCCACTTCTCTCTCTCTCTCTCTCTCTCTCTCTCCTCTTTCTCCAATATCTTCTCTCATTTCTCTCCCCCCACCTTTGCCCTGAATAACCCCCTCCCCCTTGGAACCGTTTGGTCTGGTGTTGTCTGTTCTAAGCTGCACTCCGAAGTCTAACAGTATCATATTAGAGTCCAGTAACCATATGATACTATGAAAAGGTGGCAGCATTTGGAAAGTCTTGAAGAGTCTCCTGATGAAGTAGGGTTGTGTCTGTTGATCACAAAATGCCAAAGAATATATATTTTAAGATAATCCATTTCAGCCGGGCGGTGGTGGCGCATGCCTTTAATCCCAGCACTTGGGAGGCAGAGGCAGGCGGATTTCTGAGTTCGAGGCCAGCCTGGTCTACAGAGTGAGTTCCAGGACAGCCAGGGCTATACAGGAAAACCCTGCCTCAAAAAAACCAAAAAAAAAAAACAAAACAAAAAAAAGATAATCCATTTCAAAAGAAAAGAGGACTATTTATAAATTACTGAGCCCAAGGTATTTTTATTATGGTATTTATAATATAATAAAAGTATTATAGCCTGAGCAGACTGAAAATTAACCTGTTAAGGGTGAGGTGTGGCTTGATGGTAGACTACTTGCCTTGCATGCTTGAGGCCCTGTGGGCATGCTGATGTGTATCTATAATCTCAGCATTTAGGTTCAAGGTTCAAGGCCTGCCTGAGCAACATAGCAAGTTCCTTGCCAGTGCTTCATAGTGAGGCTCAATATGAGGGGTCAGGAACATAGAGACAGCATGCCGATGTGTTTTATTAGCAGGGCTGGAGGTTCAGCATTACCATTGGGTATAGGATGTGCTTTGCATGCAGAAGGCCTTGGGTTCAATGTCTCACCCTAAAAGAAACAGTTGTTAAGCTCTTGCTACAAGTCAGGTGCTGAGAGTTTTCCATTTTTCCCCCAAATACTACTTTTACTTAACCTGTATGGGTGTTCTGCCCGCCTGTATTTCTGTTCATCATGTGTGTAAAGAGCCCATAGAGGGTAGAAGAGGCTGTTAGAACCCCAAAACTGGAGTTTCAGATGGTTGTAAGGTTCTATGTGGGAGCTGGGAATCGAACTCTGGAAGAGCAGCCATTGCTCTTAGTCACTGATCATTTCTCCAGCCTAAGCTGAGAATTTTCTATTGGTTTTCTCCTTTAATCTGCACGATAAGCTGATAAGGGAAATATCATTTCCTTCCTCCCTCTCACACAGAGTCTTGCTATGTAGTCTACTTTTTCTCAAAAGTGTTCTGCCTAGTTCTACCTTCTAACACTGGCAGTGCTGAGATACCATCACACCCAGTCTCAGTCTGTCTGTCTGTCTTTCTCTCTCTCTCTCTCTCTCTCTCTCTCTCTGCTCTCTGTTTTGTTTTTTCAAGACAAGGTTTCTCTGTTTCAGGCAAGCACCTGAGCCATATCCCCAGTTTCTGACTTTTCTTTCTTTCTTTCTTTCTTTCTTTCTTTCTTTCTTTCTTTCTTTCTTTCCTTCTTTTTTTGTTTTTTGTTTTGTTTTGGTTGTTTTGTTTTTTTTTGTTTTTTTCGAGACAGGGTTTCTCTGTGTAGCCCTGGTTGTCCTGGAACTCACTCTGTAGACCAGGCTAGCCTCGAACTCTCAAACTCAGAAATTCACCTGCCTCTGCCTCCCAAGTGCTGGGACTGACTTTTCTTTTCTTTTTTTTTTTTGTTTTTGTTTTTTTCGAGACAGGGTTTCTCTGTATAGCCCTGGCTGTCCTGGAATTCACTCTGTAGACCAGGCTGGCCTCGAACTCAGAAATCCGCCTGCCTCTGCCTCCCAAGTGCTGGGATTAAAGGCACTGCCCGGCTCTGACTTTTCTTTTAAAAGATATTTTTAAAATCTATTTATATTAAATCTATATTTAATCTATTATTATTATTATTATTTTTTGTAGCATGAAAGTGCCACAGCCTACATACATATGGAGGTCAGAAGAAACTTGTAGGAATCAATTCTCTCCTTCCACTATGTGGAAGGGATGAAACTCAGGTTGTCAGGCTTGATAGCAAAGCCCTTACCTGCTGGACCACCTTGTTATTCTGCCAAACTTTCCTTCAACTACAAAAAAAGAACGTAAGAATCCAGTCATGGTGATGCACACTTTCAATTCAAGTGTTTAGGAAGCAGAGGCAGACAGATCGCTATGAGTCTGAGGCCAGCCCAGGCTTGATAGTAAGAACCTATCCTTGTCTTTAAAAACGAAAGTGATAGTTCACTGTACAACCTCTGACAATTATTTACTATGTTTTTGTATTACCAATTATTTTTAAGTGTTTATAATTAACAAGATACCAATGAGTTTTTCTGGACTGACTCAAATTGATATCACAAAACATATAAGTTGAGAAGTGGGCACATGTCTTCACTAGCTAAGCAAGTGCCCAATGTCATGTTCTGTTATGACATATTAAAACTCTGAGGAAGATGCTACGGATGAGTAAGGAGCCTTCTGTTTGGTAGATGTGCTCCAAATCTCTACAGCTGCCGGTTATCACAAGGGCTGTGAACAAAGGAGCACAGAGACTCGATCCTTGGGTCTCAGCCTCCAGAACGTTGGTAGTTGAACGCTAATTCTTCTTTGCTATATACCCTAATATATTCCCCTTGAAAGATTGGCAAAAAGCATTAAGTGAAGACAGCAAGGTGATATATTGTATTTTACTATTTTGTGTAGCAACAACAATAAAAGGTAAAACTCAGGAAAGATCTATTTGCTTATGTATGATCTGTTGTGGTGCACCCACTGCACCAGGGAAAGACCCGAAGAAAAGATAAACAGAGACAGAAAGCAGGAGATTGGGTGGTCTGGGCTCTCCAGTGGAGAAGCTGCCGTAACCAGGACACTTGTGTGTTTATTATAGAGTTGAACAGGGAGTTGGAGTTATCGCATACAACTGAACCAAGGGGCAGATTATTACATATAGATAAACAAAAGGGTAGAGTTTATGGTATACAACTGACCAAGGAGACACGTTTCGCTAATCTGAGTAGGAGCAGTCTCTGCAGGAGAGCAGTTTGCAGGTGTAAATAGTGAGGGTGGGGGGAGGGGAGCTGGAGAGATGGCTCAGTGGTTAAGAACACAATTCCCAGCAACCACATGGTGGCTCACAACCATCTGAAATGGGATCTGACGCCCTGTTCTGGTGTGTCTGAAGACAGCTACAGTGTACTAATACTCATACATAAAATAAATAAATTAAAAAAATAATGGGTGGGAAGAAAGCTATGTTGGACAGGTTTGTTTTTTTTTTTAAACACTGTGAACGCTTGCTTGCTTGTCCTCCAGGAAGGCTTTGCAACCCCTGTAAGCTTGAGGCTATGGGTTCTTACCTGGTCCCACTAACATCATCAATTCTCACTAAGGACTTCACTCAAGACTACCTCTGCTGCCCACACTGTTGCTTGTAACTTACTACTACACCTATAACATGTTGGGCGTGGGGGGACTACATTACTCACTGCAAATCTTCAACATAGATGGGCCGTTTTACTTGGATTATCAGCCCAAAACATTATTTCATTGTCTCCTTTCTCCCATGTGCACTGTGTGTGTGTGTGTGGTTTGTTTTGTTTTGTTTTTATTTAGGGTTTAGGATCACACTATGTAGCCTCCTATATAGGACAAGTTGGCCTTAAACTCACTGAGCACTACCTCCCTCTGCCTCCCTAGTGTTGGGATTAAAGGCACACAATACCTAGTTTCGCTGATCCTACTCTTAAATACCCTTAAAAATGTCTCTTTGATGCTGCACTCTTGTAATCCCAGCACCCAGGAGCCTGAGGCCAAGGACTTCAAGAATTTAAGGACGATTTGTTTTCTTAGGGAGTTCAAGATCAGCTCAGACTCCAAGAGAAGAGAGAGGGAAGGAGGGAGAGAGGGAGAGGATAAGAATATGAATCTGGATAAATCTGGAACTCAAGGCCTGTGCAGCTAGAACAGCACTTACTACTGAGCTGCTTTCCCAGCTCTAAGTGTCCTTTTCAGTCTGCGTGAGCATGGTGGTACAGGCCTGTAACCCCAGTTGTCAGAAAACGGAGGTAGGAGGATCCCCTGCTCACGGCTAGCCTGAGGTACGAAGCGAAGACAGTGTTTTCAATTGGTATAGCAGGAGGAAATCGTGGCAGCAATATGCCAGTGTCTAACGGTGCCTCATATAGGACCAACAGTATAATGATTAGCCCGTCCCAAAAGATGCTTGGAAGACTTCAACTGTATTCATACAGGAGAGGAATGTTAGCTTGCCTCTTTATTCCGTTAACAGCTGGCATCCTTATCTTTCTTCTGAGGACATACAAGCAAATTAAGGAAAGTATCAGGCAAAATATGAATTCTGATTATTAGTTGAAAATATATTTAGTCTCAAGGTCACTGAGACTATAAGGTCACTACAAGGTCACTGTTAGCTCTGATGTTATCAAAAAGCATACTGTATTTGTTGTAACGTGATGTAGGGTGGGAGGAGCCGAAATGAGTTAGGGTTGCACTCAAAACGGAGGGTTGAGCAAAAGATACTTTTAATAAATCTTGCTATTAATTTCAGTCTTTTAGAAGTGAAGCACTTGAACCTTTTCAGCCTCCAGTCTCTTCTACAGACTAAGGACACAGGAAAGTGACCTCAGCGTTAAGGCGGCTGGAGGGGTGCCCTGGGCCACCTCATCCTTGGGAGAACAGACGTGGCCCTCCTCGGTGGGGTAGGCGGCAAGCAGGTGCACTGGCTACTTGGAGACGCCAGCGGAGGGAGGGGAGGGGAGGGGGAGGGAACGCTGTCTCCCCACCCCCGAAGCGGAAGTGGCGTCCTGCCTGGAGTACAGCCAGTGTCTACCAGAAATACATAAAAATTTGACTCCCGTCGGCTAAAAGGTATTTATGCTTAAATGCAAGACTCGAGATTTCCCTTCCTCTGTGAAAAGTCCCAGCCACTATTTAACTTCAAGAGCACCCTGTAGGCTACTTACAAACCGAAGAGTCTGCTGTGATTTTTTTTTTCCGGCTGATAATCTTAGAAAGCATCCTCCATATGGCATTTATAAAGTGTGTGCTCTCGTTCTGTAATAGCTACAGAACGGACCTACATTCTAGGATAGCTTTGGGAAGGGAAGTTGAATATCTGAACATTTCTTCCTTTCTTTCTCAGAGTAATCATGTGAGCTGTGCTTGGTGGCACAGGCTTGCAATCCCGGCTACCCAGGATGTTGACTCTCAGTTCAATGCCTGCTTGGGCAATTTAGCAAAACACTGTCTCAAAAAAATAAAAAAATAAATAAATTAATTTAAAAAAAAAGCAAAGCAGGCATCGAAACCTATGCCTGTAATTCCAACATTTAGAAAAATAAAGCCAGTCTAGGCTATGAAACTTCCTTAAAATTCAAGGAAATAAACTATTTTTTTTTAACCGTGTTAGAAATACAGATAAAATGCTGACTTGGCCTGTGCAAATAACAACAATCAAATAATAACAATAGCAATAGCGATAGCTGTTCCGTTTCAGACCCAAGAACAAAGGACTGTGGTGCATATCAGAGCAGACAGGGCCTCCAGGTCTTCCCAGCATCCCTCACCTCAGACCCTACCTGGGATATCATAACCTGCCCCCATCCCTGAAGTTTAAGGCCCAGGGACTGAGCCGCTCTTCCCTCAGAGCCTCCTCTTTATATATCCAGACATCATATTTCTCTTTCTCTCTCTTCTCCTCCTTCTCCTCTTGTCTTCTCTCTCTGAGTACCCTTTCTCTCTCTTCCTCTCCTCACCCCCTCCCTATGGTGACTTCCCTGGCTTCCTTCCTTGGGGCCAGTGAACTTGCCTGCTTCTCCAGAGCAGCTTCCCTATAAACCTGCCTTTAATATATTCTAATCTTACTTGAACTGGCTCATTTCACCAGCGGAGAAATAACAAGGGTGATGGTGAATATGTAGCTAAACATTTTTGTTACAGGAGTAATTTTTGGTCCACCCTGTCCCTTTAATTATATTTAGAATATTTGATTAGAATATTGCATTTTTTTAAAACCATAGGCAAAAGTTTGACGTATTTCAATCAGGAAGTACACTTTTTATAAGCTGTGGAAATATTTGTAGTTTCCTAAAGAAATACAACATGATGCTGGGTATACAGAAACACACCTGTAAGACAGTTTGCAATAGGTTCATATATTATAAAAATTAGATTCATTCATTTTATTAAGTATTGCTTCTATGTATGTTTGTGCACCACATCTATGCTTGATGTCCAGGAAGTCAGCAGAAGCCAGTAGATCCACCAGAACTGAGTTACAGATGGTTGGTTAGTTGTGAGACACCAATCTGGGTTCTGGGAATGACTAGAACCTGGATTTTCTGCAAGAACTGCTCTTAAACACTGACCCATCTCTCCAGTTCCTATTTTTAACTTTTTAAAAAGGGTCTCTTGCCGAGCAGTGGTGACGCACGCCTTTAATCCCAGCACTTGGGAGGCAGAGGCAGGTGGATTTCTGAGTTTGAGGTCAGCCTGGTCTACAGAGTGAGTTCCAGGACAGCCAGGGCTACACAGAGAAACCCTGTGTCGAAAAACCTAAAAAAAAAAATAAAAAATAAAAAGGGTCTCTCTATGTAGTCCTGGCTGTCTTGGAACTGTGTAGACCAGACTGCCCTTGAACTCATAGAAATCCTCCTGCCTTTGCCTCCTGAGTTCTGGCACGAAAGCAGTACACCATAATGTCTGGCTGCAGATTTACTTGTATTATTTTAAATGTGTGTGTGTGTCTTTGAGTGGGTTACCCTTGGAGGCCAGAGGCATCATGTTCCCTAGAAGCTGGGAACTGAACTTGAATATTCGGGAAGACCTGTTAAGTAAGTGCTAAGCCATCTCTCCAGCCCTTATTTTATTATTTTTAATTATATGTAGGAGTGTTATATGTCTGCATTGTGGCCAGAGGTGTTGGATCCTCTAGAGTAGGGATCTGAACTGTCCTTTGGAAGAACAGCAGTAGCTCTTCATCACTCAGCCATTTCTCCAGCCCTGTCCGTTTTTCAAATAGAATGTTTTTTTGTGTATGTGTGGTTTTTGTTGTTTTTCAAGATTAGGTTTCTTTATGTAGCTCTGTAGACCAAGTTGGTCTTAAACTCAGAGAGTTCAGCCTGCCTCTGCCTCCTGAGTGCTAGGACTAAAGGTGTGTGCCACCACACCTGGCTTGTTTTGTTTTTTTGAGACAGGATTTCTCTGTATATCCTTGGCTGTTCCTGGAGCTCACTGTAGGTCAGGCTGGCCTCAGACTAATTTAACTGAAAGCACCTCTTTGGATTATTAGTATCAGGATTGTACACAACTATTTGTTTGCAATGTCATTTCAATAAATTGTGCAACTTTTGTAAATCACTTTTTAAAAATGATTTGTTTATTTTATGTGCATTGGTGTTCTTCCTGTCTTGTGTCTGTGTAAGGGTTTCAGATCTCTTGGAACTGGAGTTTCAGAGGAGAAGGAAGAATTGTTTCAAGTCAAGTCAAACCTTATGGGAGCTGCCATGTGGGTGTTGGGAATTGAACCTGGCTTTTCGGGAATAGGAGCCAGTGTTCTTGATGATTTTCTCTCACCAATATCCACTTTCATTTTTCTATTTCGCTCAGTACTAGGGATTAAATATCATAACTCTCTTTAAGGATTAGAGTTTAGCCATGATTCTGGACTTAATATAAGACTTACAAAAGCTCAGCTTTCAGTTGTTAAGGCTGAAGACCAGATGAAGTTGCTAGAGCGCTTGCTTGCCTAGTGTTTGTGAAGCCATGGGTTGGATTCCTCAGCACTGCATAAAGACAGGCGATGATGCTGGAGGCAGGGGAATCAGAAGTTCAAGGTTATCTTTAGTTACAGAATGAGTTTGAGGCCAGCCTAGGCTACATGAGGCTCTGTCTCTAAACAATCAGAAAACAGAACAAAACAGAAGACCAGAAACACCCTCAGCCCCACCTTACCAGGCAGAGTCAGGAAGATCTCTGAGGCTAGCCTAGTCTACATAGTAAGTTCCAAGCTAGCCAGGGCTACACAGTAAGACCCCAAGTCAGAAAACAAAACAAACAACCAACACACAATATCTAGGGCCGGAGTGATGGCGCAACAGTTAAGAACACCTGCTGTTCTTATAGAAGGGGTTCAGTTCCCAGCACACATATCAGACAACTTACAACCATCCTAGTTCCAGAGATCTGACCTCTGAGGGCACCTGGCACACCCACAGTACATAGATACACATGCAGGCAAAACATCCACATATATATATAAAAAAATTAAACATCTTCTAAACTTTCAGTTGTTAATCTTTGATTCAAACCCTCAGGTCATATAATAATACTTTCTTTACATTGTCAAAAATTTGCCATTCCTGCTAAAATATGTAAGGTTGCTGGGCTTGGTTGTGTAGGCCTTTAATCCCAGCACAGGGACAGCAGAGGCAGGCAGATCTTTGTGAATTTGAGACTAGCCTGGTCTACAAAGTGAGTTCCTGGATAGCTAGGGATGTTACACAGAGAAGAGACCTTGTCTGGAAAAATGAAATAAAACAAAATTTAAAAATGAGTACTGTTGTATTACCTAATATATAAGCCTAAACCATTGGAAGCATACCCTGCTAAAGCAAGCATGGGAAATAATATCTAGTGTGGTACAGTTACCACTACTGTAATACACTAATATAGCCCACAGTTGACTGTGGGAAACAAGCTGCAAAGAGGAATCACTAACCAGTGTTTCCAAGGAAATAAATGAGAGCAGAGAGAGTGCTTCTCTTGCTCCTGATTGGTTTTCAAGTATTTCTTGCAATTTCTCTTGTTACAAATAGGCAGTAGGGTATCAAGATAATTTTATCCCATATGTGACTGGCTAGGAACCCTAGAAAAATTCTGTGTGGAAAAAAGAATTTGTGAAATGAGAGAGGCTAATGTGGACATTACAGAAGGCTTTTGTGTACGTAGTACACATAGAATAGATCCTGTGTTTGATCCTTTAACAACCTCATTGACCAGAAAAAGAAAAGGCTTCTGTGGATAGAAAATGATTAGTTATATATATATATACTTTGAGGGAAACTTTGTCCTGGATTCTTTGATTACAATTACCAGTGTTAAATGAAAATGAAGCTAGAAACCACCTGATGAATGAGAAAAACCTGCCTTTTGGAAGTTATAAGGATCTGTAAAATAAGAATTAGGAAGGTTATTACGGGAGCTTTGTTTTTCACTTAGGCAAGAAAAGACACTTATGTGTGTGGGCCACACCTGAAATCCCAGCACTTGAGAAGTGAAGCTAGGAAGATTAGAAGTTGAAGGCCAGCCTCAGCAACATAGTGAGTTTGAGGCCAGCCTGAGCTACATTGGGTTCTGTTTCAAACAAAAACAAAAGGAGGTGGCTAAATGGTTTCGTGGGTACAGGTGTTTGCTGCAAAGCCTGACTAAGTTAGATCCTCTAGACCCACATGGTTGAGGGGCAAAACTGACCCCTGAAAGGTGTCCTTTGGCTTCTGCACAAGGTGCTGTGGCACATGCCTTCACACACAAAATAAATGCCACTTTAAGAAAGTTTAAAAACCCCAACAGTTTGGGTTGTGAAAAGAAATTAAAAACTAGAACTAGACAAGAGATCAGAAGCAAGCATCATGTAAATTTTCTTTGAATTGTTTCCAAATGGTTTTATATTTTTTTCCCTTGGCTGTGGAACTCTTCCCCAGAAACGAATTGTTTCTCTGCAAATCCTGTGTGTTTCTGTGAATACTAGACAGAGACCCTCAAATATTCCTTGTGAGGTTAGTGTAAGAACATCAAATGTTTGTTACTAGGTGGTGATGTCATACACCTGAGAGAGATCTAATGATGGATAATCAGATTATTAAAAAGAATCGTTGTAGCTTAGTGAGAGAATGCTTCCCTAGTGTGTAGACACCCTGGGGTTCCATCTCCACCACCCATATCCCATTACAAAATAATTCTTTTCCACCTCTGGCATTAAAAAAACAAAACAAAGAAGTTTTTCTTTCCTCTGAGTGTGTGCCCTGAGAGGCATTTAAAAATGGCCAGGCCTTTAATCTCAGCAGGTTGGATTTCTGTGAATTTCAAGTTAGCTTGGTCTACGTATTCCAGGGCAGCCAGGGCTAAAAAGAGAGACCTTGTCTCAAAAACAAAGCAATGCAGGTATGATCACTAGAACTGGAGCAAAGAAAGGGATTTAAATAACAAGACAAGCCGTTTTTGAGAAGCCGTGATCTCACAAGTGTTAGGGATGGGCACTGGGAGAGATTGCTGATGCTGGTGTTTAAATGAGACCATGTGGAGTGGATTAGATTTTCAGGGTCCTCATGTTCAATCAAATGGACTGTACACACACACACACAAATGCACGCGCGCGCACACACAATCTTTTTAGCGTTAACAAGCCTAGAATAGGAAGTACAGCTAACTGTAGGACTGAAGCATATTCTGAGCGGAACCTCTAGGGGGTGAAGGCTTCTTCAGGCTTCCAGAGAAGCAGCTGGCACTGGATGGAATGAACCAAGGGGCCAGCACAGGGGCAGATCCGTCGAGCTCTCTGCTGCTGAGCTGAGCCCTTGGGTTCTGGAGCCGGGAAGGGTCCCCAACATTGTGTTCCTCTCCCGGCCAGAGGGGCAAGGGATGCGGGAGGCGAACAGGAGGATAGCGGGGCTGACGTCGGGAGGTGGCCTCCGTGGGAAGGGACACCCGGATCTTGACACAGCCTTGGCAGCGGAGTGAGAAAGAGTAGGGATAGATTCTGGACGCGCTCTTGGCCAGCTCCTCGCCGCCCCACCCTCGGCTGGGTCAGAGAGTAATTCATACAAAAGGACGAATTTGCCTTCGCTTGGGGAAATTCCAGGGACCGTCGCTAAATTCTCCCAACCACGAATCCCGGTACCCGGCCCACGACAGAGCGGGGAGCATGCGCCCAGGGCTGAGCTCGGTGTAGACCAGAGCACACAAGCTCACAGTCCCCGGCAGTGGGGGGAGGGGCGCGCTGAGCGGGGGCCAGGGAGCTGGCGAGGGGCAAACTGGGAAAGTGGTGTCGTGTGCTGGCTCCGCCCTCTTCCCGAGGGTGGGGGAGAACGGTATATAAGTGCGGTAGTCGCCTTGGACGTTCTTTTTCGCAACGGGTTTGCCGTCAGAACGCAGGTAAGTTGCGGGTGTGGCTTCCGCCGGCCTCAGAGCTGGAGCTCTTCTCTGAGCGGGCTGGGCTAACATGCGGGTGTCGTCGGCAGGGCTTAGCTGTGACCATTCCCACATCGAGTGTCGGGCAGTGCGGGAGGGAGAGTGCGAGGCCTAGCGGCAACCCCGTAGCCTCGCCTCGTGTCCGGCTTGAGGCCTAGCGTGGTGTCCGCGCCGCCGCGTGCCACTCCGGCCGCACTTTGGTTTTTTGCCTTGCTGCCCTCTATTGCCTTCCAGCAGCATGGGCTAACAAAAGGAGGTTGTGGAACTTGGTGGTACGGAGCCCATACGGCTCCCGTTGGGTAGGAATGGGAAGACGGGAGGGGCGGCTTAGGGCCCGCCCGCCTTCGGAGCACATGTCCGACGCCACCTGGATGGGGCGAGGCCTGTGACTTTCCGAAGCAACCAGGCGTGACTTTAGCGTGACGGGGCCATGCGGCCCCAGCATCCGGCACGGTCTCCCGGCGGCGCCGCTTTTCCTTGCCTCCGACAAGGGTGAGGCCGTCCCGCCCGGCACCAGTTGCGTGCGCGGAAAGATGGCCGCTCCCGGGCCCTGTTGCAAGGAGCTCAAAATGGAGGACGCGGCAGCCCGCTGGAGCGGGCGGGTGAGTCACCCACACAAAGGAAGAGGGCTTGCCCCTCGCCGGCCGCTGCTTCCTGTGACCCCGTGCTCTATAGGCCACAATAGTCACCTCGGGCTTCTCTTGGACACCGCTTGTCGTGGCGAGGGGGAGGGGAATCTAATGGCGTTGGAGTTTGTTCGTATTTGGTGGGTGGAGACTAATCAAGCCAGCCCGGTGCTGGAAGTAATTCTTGGAACTTGCCCCTTTGAGTTTGGAGGGAAGCAAATTCTCAAGCTTCTTAGCAGTTCAAAGGTACTCTTTAAATCCATTTTTAGGTGTTGTGAAAGCCACCGCTAATTCAAAGCAAAAATGGGAAAGGAAAAGACTCACATCAACATCGTCGTAATTGGACACGTAGATTCCGGCAAGTCCACCACAACCGGCCACCTGATTTACAAATGTGGTGGAATCGACAAACGAACCATCGAAAAGTTTGAGAAGGAGGCTGCCGAGGCAAGTATAAGGCAAATGGAAGGATAGAGATTGTGTAAACAGGGAGTAGAAACAAGGTCTTGAGTGTACTAATCACAAGTCATTTGCAGATGGGAAAAGGCTCCTTCAAGTACGCCTGGGTCTTGGACAAACTGAAAGCTGAACGTGAGCGTGGTATCACTATTGACATCTCCCTGTGGAAATTTGAGACCAGCAAATACTACGTGACTATCATTGATGCCCCAGGGCACAGAGACTTCATCAAAAACATGATTACAGGCACATCTCAGGTGTGTAAAATTTATGCACTCCTGACCCGGGATATTTTAGTGGTGATATGTCATTGACATGGTATGATTGCTTTATTTCTTACAGGCTGATTGTGCTGTCCTGATTGTTGCTGCTGGTGTTGGTGAATTTGAAGCTGGTATCTCCAAGAACGGGCAGACCCGTGAGCATGCTCTTCTGGCTTACACCCTGGGTGTGAAACAGCTAATCGTTGGTGTTAACAAAATGGATTCCACCGAGCCACCATACAGTCAGAAGAGATACGAGGAAATCGTTAAGGAAGTCAGCACCTACATTAAGAAAATTGGCTATAATCCTGACACAGTAGCATTTGTGCCAATTTCTGGTTGGAATGGTGACAACATGCTGGAGCCAAGTGCTAATGTAAGTGACTTTTAAGGTAGTTGAAGGGAGAAATTTGCAAGAAAGGAGGTTGTAATGTTTTGACTCCCTGTGTTTTATTTAGATGCCTTGGTTCAAGGGATGGAAAGTCACCCGCAAAGACGGCAGTGCCAGTGGCACCACGCTGCTGGAAGCTTTGGACTGTATCCTGCCACCAACTCGTCCAACTGACAAGCCTCTGCGACTGCCCCTCCA
This sequence comes from Grammomys surdaster, assembly GCF_004785775.1. Classification (NCBI taxonomy): domain Eukaryota; kingdom Metazoa; phylum Chordata; class Mammalia; order Rodentia; family Muridae; genus Grammomys; species Grammomys surdaster. The sequence continues at coordinate 1,023,374 of NW_021620336.1, forward strand.
GGATGTCTATAAAATTGGGGGTAAGTAGAATAATGAGGATGGTGAATTTGAGTGTGTTTCTTTGAGGTATAGGTCTTAACTGATATGTATTAGAACATCTATTTATACAAAACATTTATTTTAGGCATTGGCACTGTCCCCGTGGGCCGAGTGGAGACTGGTGTTCTCAAACCTGGCATGGTGGTTACCTTTGCGCCAGTCAACGTAACAACTGAAGTCAAGTCTGTTGAAATGCACCATGAAGCTTTGAGTGAAGCTCTTCCTGGGGACAATGTGGGCTTCAATGTAAAGAATGTGTCTGTCAAAGATGTTAGACGTGGCAATGTTGCTGGTGACAGCAAAAATGACCCACCAATGGAAGCAGCTGGCTTCACTGCTCAGGTAACAAAATTTCAAAATAGGTGGCCAAGATTGGTTGTGTACAGAATCACAAGGCCAAGACTTAAATAAATGCTGTTTTTTTAGGTGATTATCCTGAACCATCCAGGCCAAATTAGTGCTGGCTATGCTCCTGTTCTGGATTGTCACACAGCTCACATAGCATGCAAGTTTGCTGAGCTTAAAGAAAAGATTGATCGTCGTTCTGGTAAGAAGCTGGAAGATGGCCCCAAGTTCTTGAAGTCTGGTGATGCGGCCATTGTTGATATGGTTCCTGGCAAGCCCATGTGTGTTGAGAGCTTCTCTGACTATCCTCCACTTGGTAAGCATGATCTAAGCTTGTTATGCTGAACAATATATATATAATATGATAACATATAATATATAGTTTATATGTTACTGTAACCAAGGTACTGACATAGTGTTTTTCTACATAGGTCGTTTTGCCGTTCGCGACATGAGGCAGACAGTTGCAGTCGGTGTCATCAAAGCTGTGGACAAGAAGGCTGCTGGAGCCGGCAAAGTCACCAAGTCTGCCCAGAAAGCTCAGAAGGCTAAATGAATATTATCCCTAACACCTGCCACCCCAGTCTTAATCAGTGGTGGAAGAACGGTCTCAGAACTGTTTGTCTTAATTGGCCATTTAAGTTTAATAGTAAAAGACTGGTTAATGATAACAATGCATCGTAAAACCTTCAGAAGGAAAGAATGTTTTGTGGACCATTTTTTTTGTGTGTGGCAGTTTTAAGTTATTAGTTTTCAAAATCAGTACTTTTTAATGGAAACAACTTGACCAAAAATCTGTCACAGAATTTTGAGACCCATTAAAACAAGTTTAATGAGAAATCTGTGTTGGTCAATGCTGAAAGTTAACTGAGTGCATACAACAAAGGTGCATGGGTTCCTAGGGATTGAGTTCTGTCACCTGGCTTGACAGTGGGTGTCTTCCCATAACTGAGCTATTGAGGTTATAGTTTTCTAAACTATAAACTCCCTTGAGTTTGATTAGCTTTGAAATCTTACGATTAGGACAACCTAGATGTATCAACCCAAGGTGCTATAGTTAGTTGGGTCAGACCATGGGTACTTAGACCTCAATCTGTCTGGATCTGGTCAGACTGTTAGGCGTACAGCTAAACTTGCTTTAGGCACCATTGCTGGAGTATGTGACCATATAGTACTATTACCTGAGTACTCTGATTATGGGAAATGAAGCAAGGTTGGAAAGTGGGGTATTTCCTTCCACAGTAGCACATGACAGTTTTTACTACAAGGACCAATATCGAATGAATAGGTAAACGGGTTAAATCCAAAGATAAGTGGGTAAGCAAAAAGGGTTTTCTAAAATTAGCTTGCCTAATAGTTTTTCTAAGCTTTTGCTGGGAGGTAAAACGGTGCTGGTAGAGTGTTATTTTTATGGGACACCTCAACTGTAAAGACTAGGGTAAAGATTTGGGAAACCAATATTAAGTTGAGAATTTTGGTGTTTAACAGTTTGCATGTTACAGTAACAGCTTGAGTTGTCAGAACATGTAATTTTGAAGTTCCTAACAAGTCTGAGTCATGTTAACCTGAAGGATGATCTTTGGAAGAACACAGCTCTAGTCCCTGGAAATGGATGGCAAGGCTGCATAGCTTATGTTAATGGAGCCCATGTGATTGCAACAGGTGGCCTAAGTTTAGACATGAGATTTAGAAGTCATGTGTGATAACCCCTTTGAAATACATAAGGATCCAATTTGGTGTAATTATCTTTACCCTTCAGGGTCATTGCTTGTGTAGGATTAAGGGCTGCTGCAAACCCTTTGCTAAAGGTTGGTCAATTTCTTTGTTCAGGTTACTGCAAGTATGACTGGTTAAATATGGACTGCCAATAGAGAAATGTAGCTTGACTTTAAGTGTTATACCCCAAAGAATCAAGACCTACCTGGGAAATTATCAGGAGGGTCTGTTGGATATGAAAGTTTGTCAACTAGTCTGCATGAATAAGTGTACAATTAAGTGGAATAGCACCATCTACTGGTACTTAGAAGACAGCAGGATAAAAGCATGTTTTTGGAGCTGGGGAATGGAATTCAGGGCCAAAGGCTTGGTAGGCAAGCCCTCCTCCACATGAGCTACTTAGCAGGAAAACTTAGGCGTTTGCTCTAGGCAGGCTAGCTGTTTGGCTATATGACTTTAGTGTAAACTTGATGAAAATTCCCTCAAGATTCTGGCACCCACATGATTCACAACAGTTCTGGGAAATATAATGGCCTGTGTATCAGGCCCATACACAGTACCCATGTAGGCAAAATCTTAAGGAATTTAAATGAAGGCTTTCTAGTTTCTTAAAATGGTTGGACTTCAATGTGGAAGGTAAAGGCTCCACATGAATAAGGCCTGTTGCTCCTAATGATTAGGGTTTATTCTCAGTCTGGGTTACATAAGGACTAGGGAGTCTAGAAATCAAGTCAGGCTAGGCTTGAAAAAGGCAGTTGAGTGCCTGCTGCTAAGCCCGATCCCTAGATACACAGCAGAATATCCCTCAAGTTGTCCTTTGTCCACAGGCACATGCTCTATTAAAAGGATGAATGTTTAATACTCTGAGAATGCTGTCCCACACTCACTGCCTTATAGCCAGGCTAGAATGGGTTTAAATGAACCTAGTGGCAGTTTTCTTTGAGAAGGTACTGGGTGAACCTAGGGTCTTTGCATATATATGGTTAGAAGCCATACTCGACTGAGCAATGATCCTCATTCCTTTTTAAAAAAATTTCAGGCTCAGGTAGGCCTTGAACTTGGTGATTTTTTTATCCTGAGAACAATTAGAATTACAAGCTTACTAGTAGGTTTGGCTTAGTTTGTGAGTTTTGGAATACTTTTTTTGAGACAAGGTTTCTCTGTGTAGCCCTGGCTGTCCTGGAACTCACTCTGTAGACCAGGCTGGCCTCTGAATTCAGAGATCCGCCTGCCTCTGCCTCCCAAGCACTGGGATTAAAGGCGTGCGCCACCACCGCCTGGCCTGGAATACTTTTCTACCAGGCATTTTTCTGAGACAGTTTATGTATTTCTTGAACTGGAAATTGCTCTGTAGACTAGGTTGGCCTGGAAATTCGAGATCTACCTGCCTGTTCTTCACAAGACCCGGGATTAAAAGCATGTACCACCATAACCCAACTACAAAGCCAATTTTGTTAATCTAAAACTGTGTTTTTTCTTTCTTGAGATAGGATCTTGCACAGTCTACACTGGCTTTGAATTTGCTATGTACATACATACCACCATGTACAGCTGGGTTTTACTAAAATTTGCCTGGGGTGCTTACTTCATTGGCTTTTTCAAAAGTTGAGGCAGGAAGATCATTTGAGCATAGGGATTTGAGGCCATCTTGGAAAAAAATAATGAAACTCTTGTTTTTCTTAATTTACTCTTCTGCATTGAGAACTAAACTGATACAAAGCAAATTCATCTAGCCTGTGCCTGAAATGCATTTTATGAGAACAAGGGTTGAAACTAACATCAAAGATAGCCTTATATGTGTTTTAAGCCATTATGTTCATCACAGGTTGTAGGACCTGTACTGTAGAGGATTGAACAGTGGGTTCTATGTCTTGTATGAAAGGAAAAGAAGCATTCCATCTTGTTTTCCAGAAGGACAGGTTACTTTTTTTGGGGGGGGGGGGTTTGGGAGGTTACTTGTTATTTAACCCTAAGCACTCTCTCACCCATTACTGTTTATGTGACACCAATGTCACTTCCATCACTTGCAAGTCTCTGGGAACTTCTATAACAAGAGTACCAACTCAAATGCATTGTTTTCTCAGTACTAACTTTGAAGAAAAATTATTTTTAGGGAACAATTGCATGGTACTAAATAGTGTTGATGTCATGCGATGGAAATCTCTGAAAGGCCTATGAATAAATGTATTGGAGAGTTCAGTTTGTGATCCCTACAAGAGACTTAATAAAGTTAAAATTTAAAAATCCTATGTTACAATAGTTCTATCATCATTATGTATAGGCAAAAGAGGTGAGAAAACTGCAAGAGATTTCCCTACTCCCTCATTGCTAAGATATTCACATACACTAAAATTCATTTTTTTCCTTTTCCTTCTTGAGACAAGCCCAACTCTTGTAGCCCAGCTAGCTTGGAGTTCATGGTGTATCTGTCTGAATCTGCCCTCTACCCCCACCCCTTGATTCAGTATGTCTTAAGGTTCATCCTTATTTTGCATAGTGTTTTTCTATTGTATGTTTTGCCTGCAGGTATGTCTGTGTACCACACCCATGCCTGGTACCTATGGAGGCCAAAAGAGGGCATCAGATCCCCTGGACTTTTATTACAGATGGGTGTTCACAACCATGTAGAAACTGAACCTAAGTCCTCTGGGAGAGGAGCAAACAATCTTAACTGCCAAGCCATCTCTCCAGCCACCCACTCCTTAAACCCCTATTTTTGAACACACCTTGCTGTGTGGCTCCAACTTGTTTGGAACTTCTAGGTACTAGGTAAACCAAGTTGACCTTGATTTGTGGCTTTCCTTCAGTCTGCCTCCCCAGTGCTGGGATTACAGCTAGCCTGGGATTACAGCTAGCCTTTTGTATGTTTTGCTCCAATCTGAGGCAATCCTGTCTCTGCCTCTCAAATTTTGGGATTATAGGTGTGCACTACACTTCTCAAATGTGCAATACTGCTACCTATATTCCAGGCTAAATTTTGCTATGTAGCCTATGTATTTGTACACATGCACATATGGTACTGACTAAAATAAAGCCTACCTTTTGAAATTAAGTATCAAGGGGGCTGGAGAGAGAACTCAGCAATTAAGAGCACTGGCTGCTCTTCCAAAGGACCCAGGCTCAATTCCCACCATCCATATGACAGCTCACAACTGTTAACTCTCGTTTCAAGGGTATGGCACCCTCATACAGACACGCATACAGGTACACCAATGTACATAATAATAGATCTTTTAAAAGATTATGTATTAAAAGACATAATCCATAATTCAGACCTGATCTGGAAAGACTAAAATTAGATGGAACACACATTTAAAACTGAACTATGTCCAAATGACAACCTGAAACTATACATATCAAAATATTTGGTTGCCTCCCCCATAATCAGACTTTACGGTCTAAGGCCAAAGTGACTGGAAGCCTTGAAAACACTCTAGCTGAACCCTAAGCAGACATGGGGGCCTCTCCCTAGGCAGGCTAACGGGCTGGCAGACATTAAAGAGAAAAGCAGGATCATCTGGCCCACTTGGCTATATTCATCCCCTAGCCTACCCATAAAGGCTAGCCACACTGGTTACCCCAATGCAGGCCTTGGACTACATACTGCCCATGTACCAGAAAAGGAAGGAGGATACAGCACTACCAAACACAATTCAATTACTATGGATGGACTGCTTTAATGTTAAATCATGGCCAGGTCAGTTGCATCATCAAACATTTTTATTGTATGACCATTTTTAACATCCATCCCTTAACCAGCTTACAAAATAAATTTGTCTGCTTTATAGTACTTTCATTAATGTTTAAAACTGGCTACTGAAAATTTCAAAAGTATTAAAATCTAAGATTTGAATGTTCTAAGTTTTTAACCAACAAATTAATTCTAAAATTAGAAACTGCATGGGCTACAGATAACTCCCATACACCTACTTGAGGCAGGCTCATGTAGCCCTAGCTAGCCTCAAACTTAAGATGACTGAACTTCTGACCTTCCTGCCTCCCCTTTCAAGTACTAGCATTAAACAAGAGACTTGGGGCCCCAGGGAGTGGGGAGGTCTGGTGGGGTGTGGGTGGGTGGTGGGGACATCCTCTTGGGAGACAGGGTGCCGGGGGGGGGGGGGGGGGAAGGAGGTGAGAGATGCAGAACAGTTGGAAGATGGGCCAGGAGGGGTATAAAGCATGCACTGTAATAAAAGATTAAAGAATAAAAAAAAAGTCATGCGTACGGATGTTTTGCCTGCCTGCATGTATGTCTGTGTACCACATGCCTATGAAGGCTAAAAGAGGGCACTGGATGCCCCTGGAACTGGAGTTACTGTATTGTAGTGAGCCATCATGGTGCTGAAACTCATCCAATCCTCTGAAAAAGCAGCTACTGCTCTTAACTGCTGAGCCATTTCTTCAGCTCCTCCCCTGATTACATGTACATGATGTAAAATAGAACACCAGCAGAAGACTGTTCTCAAGATAAAAAAAAAAGCTAGCTGAGTGCATCTGGGTGGTTTTGTACAGCCTTCACTTTTCATCCAAACTTAAGGCTGTCTCTCTGCTTCCTAAGCTACAGTAACAAGACAGATGGCTAAAAGGTTAATAAGCCTGTGGTTTGGTGTACCTGAGTATAGTGTACTAAATTAACCTCACATATGAATAGCAAATCTACAAATTCATTTTTCAAAAATTTCCCCACTTTTAGTTTTACCTGGAGAAGCACCATAAGGACACTAGTGCCCTGCACACAGTATGAGGGATGGGTTGTCCCATGAATCTATCTGTCTCCATACTTGCAGATAGGCTTTCACTGGGGCCTGAGACCCTCAGCATGTCTACTCCTGGACTGCAGTGTTTTTTTTAGGAGTCTCAGAGTTAGTCTCCTTAGTTTTTAAAAAGGCCTTGATGGACTCAGCACCCTTGTACTTGACAAAACAACACACTCATCAGGCATTTGGAGTCAACTTCCCTGGGATTTTTATCTTTAAAACTGTCTCTCTCTTTCTTTCTCTTTTCTGCCTTCCTTCTTTCCTTTTGCTTCCATCTTGGAGAGCCACTTGCCTCAGCCTCCTGAATACCAGGATTAAAGGTGTACACCACCACTGCCTGGGTTCTAACTGGGTTTCTTGATGTCATTTCTGGACTGGTTGTATGTATGTGGTGTTCTTAACTTGGCAACATCTACATAGTAACTGGTAGTTCCTGAAGAGCCTGGACTGAAAAAGAACAAGCTCCTCAAAGCTTTTACTTGAGGCAGGGTACAAAGGAGGTCTTGTTACTACTGGAGGCCAGAAGAGAGCATCAGACCCTTTGAGTTGGAGTTACAGATATCATCTGGCAGCAGAACTCAGGTCTTTTGCAAATGTAGCAAGACCCTGGGCCATCTTTCTGAGTACTTTGTTTCTAAAGCTCAAGTCCAATTTTACTAGAGTTTGAGAGAACAACAGAGCAGGCACACTGTAAATCTCTGCAGCTGCCATGGAGAGGGAGCTGAAGAAGAAAAAGAGAGGAAGAATACCATTTAGTTAAAAGTAAGTAGGCAGGAGTAGGGCTTCGGAGAATGAGTGGAAATGCCCCGAGTGTCAGGAAAAGGATGCCCATTGTTTTTACCAGTATCAAGAAAACAGAAGACGGGAGAGCTCTTCTGAGTCACTGACAAAGTAGGCAGGATGAGGAGTGCAGGCTCTGTAAGTGGCTCCTGTTTCCCTACGACCAGGTCTTACTGGAGAGCTGGGTCAATACTGAACTTCTGGTCTGCCTGTTTCAGCCTCTTAAGTGATAGGGAATTATAAGTCGGATCCACCACACTGTTTCAGGTTTAGTTTTGCTTAACTATGATGAATGCTATATGATCTATAGAAATAGGAGCCCCAGAGACAATTACACATTGCTTTTCACTATCTTGCCCAGATACATGAAAAAAGCATAACTGTAACCTTTGTCTGTCCTCTAAGGACAAACGTAAAGTCACCTAACAGTGTTTTCAGTGTCATTTTTATTCCCCATTCATACTCTCTAAGCCAGGGGTTCCCAACTCATGGGTTGAGACCCCCACAGGGATCGAATATCAGATATTTACATTATGATTCATAACAGTACCACAGTATGAAGTAGCAATGAAATAATTTTGTGTTTGGGGCTCAACACAACATGAGGTACTGTATTAGGAAGGTTGAGAACCATTGCCCTAAGCTCTGTGAAATGCAAGTTAGAATTCTGTCTTCAAGTTTGTTTGCATCACAAGTACTGATTGGTCTGGTGTTCCATCACTGCTGTCTGTCTTTGCTGAGTGTTCCTCACAAATCTGAGCAGATTGATGATGGCAGCTGGTGTCACTCCAGGAATACGACTAGCAGCCCCAATCTAGGAATTAAGATGACAAAAGAACCAAAATGAGCGATGTCAAATCAGATGTTCTCTCCCCACAAGCTCTTTATAGGACAGGCTGTAAGCTAGTTAGATTCTCAGTGGGGGTCAGACTACACTGACCAGGTAACTTTTGAACTCTTGGGCTAAAGAGATCCTCCTTCATTTCAGTCTCTCAAGTAAGAAGTTAGGACTACAGGCAGATGCCATCAAAGCCAGCTCCTAAAAATTATCTGCGGGCTGGAGAGATGGCTTGGTACTTAAAAGCACTTGTTTCTCTTGCAGAAGATGCAGGTTCAGTTCCTAGCACCCACATGGCAGCCCACAAGCATCTGTTAACTCCAGTTCCAGGGGATTTACAGTGTGCCCTCTTTTTCTGTTTTCTATAAGCACTGGGCATGCACATGTTGCCTATACATACATGAAGGTAAAACATTCATACCCATAAAAAAAATCTGAATGTCATTAAAAATGGGTTTGTAAAGAGGATAAGGGAAATGAGACATGACTTATGTCTTCAGCTCAGAAGTTTTAAAATGATGTATGCAAGAGCATATCGTTGTTTTTGTATGTTTGTTTCTCTGTGTAGTCCTGGCTGTTCTGGAAGTTGCTCCATAGACCAGGCTGGCCTCGAACTCAAAGCAGTCCACCTGTCTCCTTAACTATATGCAAGTACTGGGATTAAAGGCAAGTGTTCCCACTGCTCGGCTAGATCGTAAGAAAATTGGACATGCATGTAATCACAGCACTTAGGAGGCATCATGCCAGAAGGACTACAAGTTTGAAGCTAGCTTGGTCACAGAAGGAAACCATATCCCAACAAAGCAAGCTACTTTCAGGTCTTGGTACACACCTGCAATCCTAGTATTTTGAAGAGTGAGGCAGAAAGATCTTAAGGGCAGCCTGGGCTACAAAGACTCTTACCCCCTTCTTCCCCCTTCCCATAATGTTACAATATCTTTTTCTTTCCATTAAAAAAGTCTGTGGGAGAGCTGGAGCGGCGACTCAGTGATTAAGAGCACCTGTTGCTGATTCAGAGGATCAGCATTCAGCTCCCAGTACCCACGGGGTGGCTAGCTCACAACCATAACTCCACTTTCAGGGGATCTGAATCTGATACCCTCTTCTGGCCTCCACAGGCACCAGGCACACATGTGAAGCAGGCAAAACACTCATACATATAAAACAAGAAATCTTTCCCTTCCTCCCCCACTCCCTCCCTTCCTTTCTTGAAAATACGTAGTATAGATGGCAATTCACACAGATTCACAACTGCCAGCATATGGAAACCATGTGACTTTGGAATGCTCAGCCATAAACGAGACATCTGTACCAACACTCTTCCCTTCAAAGCACAAGGATCTTTGAGGAAGAGAGGACAGATGATGCTAAGATGATGCTAAGAAAGAAAACAGTGTTTCAAAACACAACAGACAAGACCTGCTCAAGTTCCAGGAGTGGGTGAGGGGAACACAAAGTCCCACCTCTAGCTTGTAATTTAATAATTATGGGGGGGAGGAGAGAAGAATATCTTTTTTTAATATAAGAAATAAAACTGAATGCTTGCATTAAACTGCTTTGCCTCAGTGGTTGCACAATACCAACGACTAGGTAATAAGGAAAAGAACATTTTGAAGTACATACACAGTTAAGACTAAATCACGGGGTGGGAGAATTCTAGCTCTCCTCTCCTAGAAGCTTACAAAATAAATATGGAATCCTGAGAGGGATCCAGGGAATGATTTGAAACCACTAAAATGTATTCTAGTTTAACTTAAAAGGATTATGTCATATGATTACACACACACACACACACACACACACACACACACACACACACACATATATATATAAAATATGACATATATACATATGACCAGTTACTTCAATTAAGCTCAGCTTTCTCATCTCTCACAGAGACAGATCAACATCTATCCTACAGAAAGAAAATAAGAGGCTAGATTTCTTTTCCTTTTTAGAACTATTTTATTTTATGCATATGAGGCTTTGCCCACGTGTATGTACGTTCATCATGCACATGCAATAATAGCCTCAGAGGTCAGAAGGGGAGATCAAATTTCCTGGAACTAGAGTCATGGATGGTTGTGAGCCACCATGTGGGTGGCTGGGAACCAAACCCAAGGCCCTTCACAAGTGCTCATAACCCGCAGCATCAGCTCTTTCTTATAATTAAAGTACTAGCCCTTGTTGGCTTTGCTTAGAACTTGCTCCCACTGCTTGTTTGCTTACCGTCTGTGGGCGACTCAAGTGTAGCTTCTCTCGAACTTCCTGGGACAATGACACATCCCTGACTGTTAGATAGTCTAGATCTTGTGGAAGTTGCAAAGCTTCATCTTGCTGAACCTCCTTTATTTCTTGTAGTTGAGACAACAATACTGACTCGTAAGTGGCTGGTGAATAAAATTAGAATTATATTTTGATACACATATTACACTAATAACCTATACTTGGATAACCCTTTACTATTTACAAATAGCTTACACACGCATCATCTCATTCAACAGGACACTTTGAGGTAGGTGAGGTAGATAGTCTGTTTTCTTGTTTTGTTTTGGAACAGACTCTCATGTAGCCCAGGCTAGCCTCAAACTTGCCACACAGTGAGCATGACCCTGAACCTCCTGAGGATGACCATTCCTTCCTGAGGAAAAGGGAACCGAAGGTTACCATGGAGATGAATACAACCAAGGATGACCTTAAACTGCTGATTGTTATCCAGACTGTACTGCAAAGTGGGAACACTACATGAATCTGCCACCATGCCCAGCTGACTCTGACTGTCTTGTCCGTGCAAATCTCATTTGTAACATTAAATATTAAGTCCTAAAGAAAATGTTTCTCTAAGTGATTTTTACAAGAAGCTGTATGTGCATGTGTATAGTGCAGGGTGGCCCCAGGGATTAATCCCATGGCCTATACATAACAGACAAGTAGCTCTACTACTCAGCTATGCCTCCAGAGGCTATGCCACCACGGCCCCCAAACAGTAATTTTTAGATATGGGCTTTCTCAGTTGGTAAACCTAATTTTTACAATTTATATAAGGTGTTTATTGGCTGGGCAGTGGTGGTGTACGCCTTTAATCCCAGCACTTGGGAGGCAGAGGCAGGCAGATTTCTAAGTTCGAGGCCAACCTGGTCTACAGAGTGAGTTCCAGGACAGCCAGGACTACACAGAGAAACCCTGTCTCGAAAAACCAAAATAAAAAAAAAAAAAGGTTTTTATTAAGAAGTAATGTTATGAAGAGAGCGTGGCAATTATTTTGTCAAGCATTCTATTCTTAGAAAATTAAAGCCAAACTTTAAAAGACCAACCTTGTTTGGTGGTCCTAGTAATAAAAAGCCTGGGACACCGAGGGCCTCCTGAGTGCTAGGCAGGAAGACACACTCTACCATTACTGCTGAGTTATGTCCCAGGCTGAGTTGAACAGGAAGACCTTTTACACTCCTGCCTCCATTTCCCAAGCTGGGACAGCAGGCCTGTGAGAACAGGCCCAGCAAAATCTACCTTAAAACAAGAGTTGAGGGCTGGAGAGAAGACTCAGGGTTTAAGAGTCCACACTACTCTTTCAGAGGAACTGAGTCCAGTTCTTAGCAACCATGTCAGATGGCTCACAACCACCATTCACCCAGTTCCATGGGATCCAATTCCCTCTTCTCAGTTCTTAGGCAGATCCTGTGCCACTGCCTCCAACATAATCAAAAAGTAAAAACCAGCCGGGCGGTGGTGGCGCATACCTTTAATCCCAGCACTTGGGAGGCAGAGGCAGGCGGATTTCTGAGTTCGAGGCCAGCCTGTTCTATAGAGTGAGTTACAGGACAGCCAGGGCTATACAGAGAAACCCTGTCTCGAACCCCCTCCCCCCCAAAAAAAAGTAAAAACCAAACCAAAACAAATCTTAACAAAATCTAAATTGAGGCAGTCCTTCCATCTTGTTCAACAAAGGATAACTTCTTTTTTCTCCTTTCTTCCCTCCCCCCTTCCCTCCCTTTTCTTTGAGACAGAGTTTTACTGTGTAGCCCCAGCTGTCCTGGAACTCACTGTAAACTAGGCTGGCCTCAGAGAGATCCCCCACATCTGCCTCCCGAGAGCTAGGATTAAAGGTGTGGGTCATGACACACCTACTACCCAGCATGCACTACACTATAGGTTCTATAAACAAGTTCCAGATCAGCCTGGACTGTATCAGACCCATTTCAATAAAGGGGGTAGGGTATGCACAGTGTACAGGAATTTCTGCCACACCTGAAGACCTGAGTTCACTCCTCAGAATCTACAGAAGGAGAGAACTGACTCCTGTAAGTTGTCCTTTGACTTCCATGGAATGAGCACATGCTCACACATACTCTGACATACACTTTAGACCACGTGGTGACTTGAACAACAATGGCTTCCACAGGCTCATATATTTGAATACCTGACTCTCAGTGAGTAAAACTCTTTGGAAGATACAGAGATGTAGCCTTGTTGGAGAAAGTGTGTTGGCTGAGCCCATGCAAGGCCCAGTGATTCTCTGTGACTGCTGCTGGGATCAGGATGTAAAGCTTCCAGCTACTGCTCCCGCACCATGCTTGTCTGCCTCTTGCCATGACCACCATGGACTAATCCTCTAAAACGGTAAACAAGCCCTCAATTAAACGGTTTCTTTTAGAGTTGTCTTGGTCATGGTGTTGCTTCCCAACAATAGACAGTAAGTAAGACTGGCCACAGTGCTAATATCGGTCCGGAACAAGGCAGTTCTAAGTAGGCATAAGGCAGTGCATCAATACAACAAATTATAATGCAAAGGTTTTTTTGAGACAGGGTCTCACTAAGTAACCCTGGCTGTCCTGGAACTCAGTTTGTAGACCAGGCTGCCCTCAAATTCACAAAGAGTCACCTGCCTCTGTCTCTCGAGTACTGGGATTAACGGCATGTCCATGCAAAGTTTTGTTTTCTTTAAAACTGAGTTTCATATAGTCCAGCCTCCCAAGTGCTAGGATTACATGGGAATGCTTCACCATACCTGGCACAATTTTATGATTCATAAATAGGCCTCAGGGTATAATGGGATTCGACGGTTAATACTGACTACTGATTTGACAAAATTTAAAGGCATTGTGGAAATTTGAGTATGTCTGTTAGGATGTTTCTGAAATGGTTTAAGTAAAGAATGAAGAGGTGGCACCATCCCCAGGTCAGGCCCACACGTCACAGGAGGAGAGAGGAAGCTGAGTGCTGGCATCTCTGCCTCCTTTCTGTGGATGAACTGGGACCAACTGCCTCATTTTCAGCAGGCCACAGTAAGATGCTCTCACCAGCAGGCTTTCCCACCAGGATGGACGTTGTCTCCTGAAGCCATGAGCCAAAACCCATGACCAACGCTCCAGGTGGTTCTCTGGCACCTTGTTACAACAACGAGAGTAACTATGTTACTAGTAGGGTAGTCGAGACCTTTCACTGGCCATGGGCATAGTTATTTCATCTCTCAAATAGAAATTGCAAAATAGGAAAGATAATAAAATATAACACTGAGCTCTGCCCTCAAGAAACTTGTCTAGGGGCTGGCTGGCATGTAGCTCAGTTGGCAGAGGACTTATCCGGCATGTTTTCAGCCCTAAATCCTTGTATTCTAAATCCTGTCAAGTTGATAATCGATATTAATCATCACACTCCAGCACTGCACAGAACCAGGCATGGTGACATACACCTGCAATCCCAGCACTTAGAAAGTAGAAGGCAAAAGGGCTTAAAAGTTAAAGGTCGCCGGGCGGTGGTGGCGCACGCCTTTAATCCCAGCACTTGGGAGGCAGAGGCAGGCGGATTTCTGAGTTCGAGAGTTCGAGGCTAGCCTGGTCTACAGAGTGAGTTCCAGGATAGCCAGGGCCACACAGAGAAACCCCTGTCTCGAAAAACCAAAACCAAAACAAAAAACAAAGCAAAGAAAAAAGTTAAAGGTCACGTTTGTTTTTTTTGGTTTTCTGTTTTTTAAACAAACAAACAAACACACACACACACACACACACACACACACACACACACACATCACTACCACCACCACCAAAATACAAACACAAAAACCACTGGAGAATGGTTAAGAACTCTTGCTGAACTTTGAGGCCAGCCTGGTATACAGAGCAAGTTCCAGGCCAGCCAGGGCTACACAGAGAAACCCTGTCTCAAAAACGCAAAGGAAACAAAGTGAGCATTTGCTGCTCTTGTGTTTCACCCATGTCAGGCAGCTCACAACAGAAGTCTGTATCTCTAATTCTAGAGGATCAGATACCCTCTTCTGTACTCCATGAGCAGCTGAATACATGTGCATACACAGGCAGACATAATCACATAAATGTACATAAAAATAAAATTTAAAAAGAATTAAAAGAAATTTGTCAAGTTGGGGAAATTCAAGTAGTAACTTGAAAATCACCCATATATATTCTACTTTAACCCCATGTGGTTTCTCCTAAATCTCAAGTAGCTGCTAGAATTTTTATAAGCATTAGCCCTTTTTTAAAAAAAGATGTATTTTTTTACTTTATTTATGAGTACACAGTAGCTGTTTTCAGACACCAGAAGAGGGCATTGGATCCCATTACAGGTGGTTGTGAGCCACTATGTGGTTGCTGAGAATTGAACTCAGGACCTTTGGAAGAGCAGTCAGTGCTCTTAACCGCTGAGCCATCTCTCCAGCCCAGCAGTAGCCTCTTTCTCCCCCCCCCATTAATTTATTTACTTTAAATCCCAGTTGCTGCCCCCTCCCCCATTACCCTAAGCACTAGCCTTTAAAGAGCAAGGAACAGACTCCATGGCTGAATTACTTCCTATAAATAGGTTAATGATAAACACTTTTGGACTATGCTAACTGGAATCTAATATATTTACTGAACAAAGTAGAGCTGCACACTAAGTTGAAAATCTGTCATCTAAACAGCTGTTTCCAGTGCTACACCCCAATATCTCAAGTACTCAGTAGAGAAATAGTAATGGTGAAGTTAAATCTGAGTCCTTCCTATATGTTGTCATTCGGAATACTGAGTAGCTTGAGTTTTAAGATTTCACAAGCTATTTTGAATCGTGTGTGTATGTGTGTGTGTATGTGTGATGTTTGTGCATACAACTGTAGCAGTCTGTGGAGGCCAGGGGACTTGGATCCCCTAGAGCTGCAGTTGCAGGTGGTTGTGAAGCATACCTGATGTGGTTGTTGGAAACTGTACCCTGATCCTCTGGAAGACGAGCATACGCTTTAACCACTGAACCGTCTTTCCAGTTCCATCTGCATTATTTAAATTAAATTAAATTTTTTTTGTATTGGGTCATTTGGGAAAATATTTCTAGAATCTCTGGTAGGTTTCTCTTTGTTGTTACCCTTTTATAAAATAACACCAGGAATGGCAGGCAACACACATCACTCTACACAGGCACCGCCCAGTTAGCTGCTGCCCAGCGATGCACGGAATGCAACATTCTCATCACCCTGGCTGCTCCCCAAGGAGGAGGCTTTTTCTGTATAAACAACACACAGCTTTCCCCACCATTCCCACAATCACCCTGTTCTGCACTCCTTACTGTTTAGCTTTCTATTGGAGGACAAACCTATGAAAATGCAGAGCCTATATCGTCCTCAGGCCTCGTCACCTTGCTCAGCAAACACTGCTCTGGATGGGTCTTCTGCTCACTCATAGTCTGCACATATGAAAAGGGATAGCACCACCTAAGGAAGACAACTCTCCTTACCTTCTATTTTCAGTCTTCTGGCGAGCTCTCTACATGCAGCATACTTCTTCAAGGGTTCGGGAACCACACTGGCTAGTGACTCCATGTCTACTTCTTCATACTTAAGAACATCCAGAGCACTGTCAGTGGAAAAAGTTTTATCAACAAAAGGATCCATGTCCTGTAAACCAAGCTAAGAACAAAATTCCTTGGAATATACTAAACATTAGATTAAAAGGGACTTTCAATTTTTTTTTCTAAGTATAGTGAGCAAACGTAGTAGTACCTGGCCAGATGTGGTGGCACACACCTTTAGTCCTAGAGCTTAAGAGGCAGAGGTGGAAGGATCACTGTGAGTTCAAGACCACCCTGGTCTGTATAACCAGCCAGGGCTGTATAGAGTGAATATGTCTCAAAATAAAATAATATAATAAATAATAAATAAAAAGTAAAACATTTGCAAAGAAGATCATCTAAGAATAAATAATTGAACTCTCTGTGCCTGCTAATGCACGCCTATGACGTAGCAGCTGAGGTGAAGAGCAGGAGCACTGTGAGTGCAAAGCCATCCTCAAGAACACTAGCGCGAGCACTAAACTCCCTAACAGCAGCACTTACTCTGACTCCTTATCACTGTAACTGTGGTGTTGTTAATTATGTAGTAATTATGCTGTCATGAGGCTGTTGCCTTCCACTGTCCTCTTTAGAGTCCTATGATGGAGACATCCTTTTGTGTGCTAGGGTTCAGATATCCTTTGTGTCCCTCAAAGATGTATGCTCTGGAAGTACGTCTTTAATGTCATACTGCTGAGGCCCACACTTTAAGACAGGACTAGGTCTCTGTTCTTCAGAGGAGGTTATGCTACTTTACGAAGTTAGTGCTCACGTTACTGAGTTCTTGTCAGAAGAACAAGCTTGACACCTAGATTTCTAGCTTCCTATATTTCTATACAGTTTCTAAAGATCAGCACATGCTCTTAACTGAAGAGATAGCTCTCTAGTCCCATATGAGTTTTTTTAAACTTAAATGTACTCCTGCTGCTGTGAAGCAACTGGCCATAACACCCTCAGCAGAGGTTAAAGAGAGGAAGCTGCCTAACTTTGGAAGTTTCAGTCTCTAAATTGGTAGCCAGATAAACATTCTTTTTAAAAAAATAAAGTTTACTGCCGGGCGGTGGTGGCACACGCCTTTAATCCCAGCACTTGGGAGGCAGAGGCAGGCGGATTTCTGAGTTCAAGGCCAGCCTGGTCTACAGAGTGAGTTCCAGGACAGCCAGGGCTATACAGAGAAACCCTGTCTCAAAAAAACAAAACAAAACAAAAGAGTATCCTTTAGGCTCAGAAGCCACATAACTAAACGGAAGGAAACAAAATCTCAAATGTGACATGATCCTTCAAAAAAATTATATAGAATATAACACTAAAAAACCAAAAAATACTATGTTTTTAAAAATTAAACAATTTTCCTTGCTGTAAACCATGTATTAGATGTATTAGCTGGGACCACTCTAATTTTTGAGCCTAGCAAAGAAAATGGATTCTTGTATTTCTTTTGGTTTGAAGCCTCTAATTCTGAGGAAAACCAAAAGAATTCAATGGGAACCACAAAGAAATTGTACATATACAAAAAATTAAGAATTGATCTGGAGAGATGGCTCAGGGGTTGAGGGCACTGGCTGCTATTTCTGAGGATCTGGGTTTGCTTCCCAGCACCCACAGGACAGCTCATAACCATCTGTAACTCTAGTTCCATGGGATATGACACCCTCTTCTGGTTCCCTGGGCACCAGGCATGCATACGATACATGTATATACATGTAGGCAACACACACACACACACACACACACACACACACACACATCTTTCTTTCTTTCTTTCTTTCTTTCTTTCTTTCTTTCTTTCTCTCTCTCTTTATAATCAAACATAAATATATTTATTAAGATATTTTTTTGCTAAGTATGGTGGTATATGCTACTACCTGGCACTTGGGAGGCAGAGAATTCAAGGTCTCACTTATGGGAAACATGCATTCTATTCAAGCTACATGCCCAGCCATATACATTTTACATTTTATTTTCTTTTTCAATTTATTTTTCAAGACAGGGTCTTATGAGCTCAGTTTAGACCCTACTTTGTTATAAAGCTACAGCAGAGACAGACCTGAAACTTCTGGTCCCTATCCCCACCTCCTAATTGCCAAGATTAATGTCATACATGATATATATATATATGCTGTGTTCATTTAAAATGTGTAGATGGGGGTTTACATATGATGTCTCTATATCTCATTTTTCTGTAAAGACTAAGAAAAGTCTACACTGAAAATCATACCTGACAGGATGGCTTCTATTAATACTTATAGGAGTCTGTGGGATTAACTTTTTCCACTTGGAGCTTGAAAACTTAATGGATTTCAACACAGAAATACCTTCTTCTAAAGATGACTTCATCCACAAAGCTCTTTCATATCGCTGTGGGGACACACAGCCAGCTTCCTTATGGGCTAGGAATGAAGAGGGAGAAAGAGGTTTTAAAGAACAGCAGAGCACAGGGTGTGGCAGCACACACCTATAATGTAGTGCTTAGAGGAAAGCAGGGAAGACTGCATGCATGGGATTCAAGGCTGGCCAGGCTACACATGGAGACCTTGTCTCAACAGCTCCCACCAACACCCACTTCCCAAGGCTGGATGTAGTAGTCACCTACTACTTGACAGGTGTGGTCAAGAAGAACAGGAATTCAAAGTCATCTTAGACTACACTGTAAGAGATCCTGCCTCAAAACAACTACACAAACCAATAAACACCAGCAGTGAAATACAAGACTCATTAAAAGTTACCTCGGAATGTGAGCCGGGTGTCAGCATTATCTGGGCGCAGTGACAAACGGAACTCTACTCTGCTAGTGAACATTCGGTATGGTTCACTGGTGCCAAGGGTGGTGAGATCATCAATCAAGACTCCTATATAGCCTTCTGTGCGACTCACAACAAAGGGTGGTTTTCGATTGACTCTTAGACTGGCATTGATTCCAGCTATCACCCCCTAGAAGAGGACTGAAATGTTTAAGAGGCCATTATGAACTGGAAATAGCTACTCTACTCAGCACACTATGTAGAAAAAACCCACACAGGGAAAGAGCTGGGCAATGGTGGCTCATAATCATCTGTATCTCTAGTTCCATGGGATCTAAGGCCGTGTTCTGGCCTCCACAGGCACCAGGCATACACGTGGTACACAGACAAACATGTGGACATAACACCCATACACATAAAATAATATAAGGTGAGAACACTTGAGAAAAGCATCTAACCTCTCTGACCTCAACATGCACAAATGCACACTCACAACACACAAAGCCAGAATAGTAATAACAATATGATCAGTTACAGATACCTTCAAAGAATTAAATATTCTTTTTTACATTTTAGAAGCAATTCCATATTTTTACAACATGCTAGGAACTCAGAAACTAGCTGTAAGTTCTTTCAAAATCATCTCCCACAACCTGGGGCCACATGGCACACATGCCTGCAATCCCAGCACGAGGGAAGGGAAGCAGAGAGATCAGCAGTCTGAGCTGGGAGTGGTGGTGCATGCTTTGGATCTCAGTGGTAGGAAGGTAAAGGTGGGACTGAATTTTCAAGGGCAGCCTTGGCTATACAGCAAGTTTGAGGCCAGTCTGGGCTACATGAGTCCCTATCTGAAAAACAAAACAAAATAAAAGATGAGTCTGGGCTACATAGTAAGATCCTATTTCAAAACAGAACAAGTATACTATATGAAATGACTATCTCAACTTAGCCTGAAATACTGTTGTATCCAAGATCTGTATAATTAACACAACAGACAGTATGAAATGCACACTAATAAAATGGCCTTTTTGTTTATAGTACCATCTGAATAAACTCTTACCTGGAACTGGGTGGGCATGGTGGCTTACGCCATTAGTCCTAGCACTTGGGAGGCAGAGGCAGGTAGATCTCTGAGTTTCAAGTTGTCCTAGTTTACATAGTATAGTGAACGTCATAGCCAAGACTACATAGAGAGACACAGTCTTAAGCAAAACCAAACCAAACCTCACCTGAGCCGCAGCTTCCTCATAGCCAGTGGTTCCATTTATCTGTCCGGCAAAGAACAGCCGCTGAACTAAATGTGTCTCGAGGGAAGGACTGAGCTGACGGGGATCTAAATAATCATACTGAACACCATAGCCTGACCAAAGAACAAGAGCACAGAGTCAGTCAGAAGAGCCGCACGTGGCTCAAGGAGGGAACTCAAAGCATAGCAGAGCACATCACAGGTGTAGATGCTGGGCTCCATCTATCTTACATATTTTGACACAGGGTCTTGCTATGTAGCCACACACTGCCTCAAACTTGCAGAGGGCTTCCTGTTTTAGCTTCCCAAGTACTAGGATTACAGATGTATGTTCCCCCATGTCCAGCTTGGGCTACTTTATAGAGTGCTAATCAACAGCAGGAGTGGCGAAGACCACCTCACTGCTTACACTGAGGAGCGCCTGGGGCCCTCTTTACCTGGATGAACCATTTTGGCTTTCTCCAAGCCTCTGATGCATGTTATCATTTTCTCCTGTAACTCAGCTGGTAGTGTAACAGACAACCCTTGTGGGTAGATGAGATCAGAATCCAGTCCTTCAGGCTCCAACCAAACCTGATGTAGACGGTTTGGAAAACGTAAAATTTTTGATTCAATAGAAGGACAGTATCTAGAATAAGACATTGAAATTTAAAGTGAATTTGAAGACAGAAAAACGTTTACCTCATTCCTTAAAGTAATTAAGCACTCACGTTTGTCCTTACCGGGGCCCTCTTGTAGTTTCCTTAACATGGCTATTCAGGTGAAGGTTCTCAAGGACAATCTCATCCACTCTGGGGTTGGTGTGAGTCAAGTAACATGGCAGTTGATCTTCTGGCTAGAAGATACATTGCAGACTTCACCTGATTGTCTGGTTGAGACAGGGTCCCCAGTAGCCTAACTAGCCTCGAACTCTTTGGAGAGAAGCTCTCCTTAACCTCTGGTTCTCTTGCCCGAGCTCCTGACTGCTGTGACTGCATGAGGGCCATTGCTCCTTTACCTACTGATGTGCCTGCCTCCTATCCGAATAAATCCTATACAATACTGACTTCCTTTAACTCACATCAAGTTTGTACATAATTAAATGTTCTGGCCAAAAATAAACATATATCCCAGCTGGGCGTTGGTGGCGCACGCCTTTAATCCCAGCACTTGGGAGGCAGAGACAGGCGGATTTCTGAGTTCGAGGCCAGCCTGGTCTACAGAGTGAGTTCCAGGACAGCTAGGGCTACACAGAGAAACTCTGTCTCGAAAAACCAAAAACCAAAAACCAAAAAACCCAAAAAAACCAACATATATCCCAATAGGTGAACCTAAACATAAGAAGTTTCTAAATCTAATTATCAGTTTCTGGGAAAAAAATGTACAGGCAATCATCTGACAAATCTAGGATATGTAAAGTCCTGGGGGGGATATGACTTAAATTCTTTTGTAAACAAATACTGGGGACAGGGGCAACAGATATAAAACAGCGTCTAGTGGAATGTGGACATTTCTCTCTTGGTCAATAAACTACTGCAAGAAACACACCCAAGGGATGATGATGTGGGTCAATCTGAGTTCCCATAGTGGAAGGAGACAACTCCTACTAGTTGTCCACCATTAGCATGTGATCGTCACATGAAGTCATAGGCCACATAGGTGAGGGAGTGGGAGGGAGAGAGAAATCAAGGGGGTACAGGGAAGAAACACACATACATACAAATAAAATTATGTTTGAGGAAATTAGGACATTATGAAATTATGTTTTAGCCAGGTGGTGGTGCTCTACCTTAATTGAAATATACTACTTCTTAACATTTTTAAGCCAAAAGCTTGAACCATCCATTAAAGAATCATAAAACTAGCTGCATGCATGGTAGTGGCCCATGCCTTTAATCCCAGCACTCAGGAGACAGAGGTAGATGGATCTCTGAGTTCGAGGACAGCCAGAGGTACATTAGAAAAACCTTCTCAGAGCCAGGCAGTGGTGGCGCACGCCTTTAATCCCAGCACTTGGGAGGCAGAGGCAGGAGGATTTCTGAGTTTGAGGCCAGCCTGGTCTACAGAGTGAGTTCCAGGACAGCCCGGGCTACACAGAGAAACCCTGTTTCGAAAAACCAAAACCAAAACCAAAACCAAAACCAAAACCAAACCAAACCAACCCCCCCCCACACACAATAAAAAAGATAAAAAAAAAAAAACCCAAAAACCTTCTCTTGAAAAACACCACAAAACCAAAAAAAAATCCCTTCTCTTGAAAAACACCAAAAAAAAAATTTTTTTTTTGCTGATGTTTTAGTAGGGCATAGTGCTTCATGTCGATGATCCCAGCACTTGGGAAGGTGAGGCAGGAAGCCTTACTAAAGTCACACAGCAAGACCCTATCTCAAGAAAACCTCAATACTAAACAAAGTTTAGTTGTGATAATACTGTGAGCTGTTCTTTGTTAAAGACATGTAAAAATATAAATGAAATGAACTGATATCTATACGTCTCAAAAATCATCAAAAAGGAATGGAACTGAGCCACCAAAATGACTCAGTAGCCAGGAGACGGTGATGCATGCCTTTAATCCCAGCACTTGGGGGACAGAGGCAAGCAGATCTCGAAGCCAACTTGTCTAGAGAGTAAGTTCTAGGTCAGGGCTACATAGACTCCACCTCAATCAACCAATCAATCAATCATTCAGTGGCTCAGGGGAGAAGAATACTTGTCACTGAGCCTCATCACCTGGGTTCGATGCCTGGAACCTACCTGACAGAACCACCTTGCCTCCTTCAAGTTGTCCTCTGACTCCCACCTGAGTGTCACAGCACAGGACACCCACACAAGTAAATACATGTTTTTAAGAGTGTAAAACAGCCAGGTAAAGTGGCCCATACCTTCAATCCTGTACTAGAGCAGACACAGGTGGATCTTCAAGAACTCAAGGCCACCCTGGTCTACAGTCTGAGGCCAGTCAGGGCTATATAGTGAGAATCTATCTAAAAACCAAAACTATAAAATTAAGAGGAATGAAACAAGCCAGACATGGTGGCTCACACCCATAAGCTCCACACTTGGAAGGATCATCCATGAGTTCCAGAAAATCTTGGTTCAGCTACACTGTTGAGATCCTATCGAGAGAGAGAGAGAGAGAGAGAGAGAGAGAGAGAGAGAGAGAGAGAGAGAGAGAGAGAGAGAGAGAGAGAGAGACACAGACAGAGAGAGAGGTGTGTGTGGGGGTGAGGTACGGGGTGGGGTGGGGTGAGATGGCTCAGCAGTAAAAAGCATGTACTACTGCTTTTGCAGAGGGCTCAGTTCTCAGCACAGACATTAGCTGACTTACAACCACATGTAACTCTAGCTCCAGGAGTATCTGATGTCTTTAGCATGCACAGGCACCTTTGCTCCCATGTATATACAAAAATGAAACAAACAAACAAACCCTTTAATTAAAGAGAGAGAGAAAGAACAACACAATTGTATCTAAAAGTTAACTCATTCTAGCTCCCAAATTTGTGAAATGTTTGAGACAGGCTCTCACAAAGTAGCAGAGGCTACCCTCAAACTCACAAATCTTGCTGCCTTAGCTTCCTGAGTGCTAGGTTTTAAGTGTGTGCCTGCTTTAAACTTGAAAAAATACAGGGTCTCATGTAGCCCAGACTGATCTCAAACTTACTATGTAGCTGAGGGAAACCTCTGATGCTGTTTTCCACCTTTCAAGGGTTAGGGTTAAAGGTAGATATATACCGTTCATGTGGTACTGGGGAACAAACCAGGGCTTAGCACTCTCCCAGGTAAACTACATTCCTACCCACCCAAACTAACAAATTAAAATAAAAAACTTAAAGCACATGAGAAACAGGCAGGAAGACTGGATGGCATATACAACAAGACCCTGTCATCAAAAAAGTTAAAAGTACACAGGCTAAGAATTAGTCATTGTACTAAGCAGGCAAGACAGCTCACCTGGAAAAGACTCATAGCCAAGCCTGATGCCTGACTTTAACTCCAGGGACCCACACAGTAGAAGAATGGACTCTCACAGGTTGTTCTGATTTCCACTACATGCCATAGTACTTGTGCACACACATCCGCATGTGCGCATGCAAACACACACACTGATAAAAATGGCTTGTTCAAATTAATAAAATATTTAGAACTACTCACATCAGGAAAATTTTGGACTTCAATTACTAATACTTAATTCAGATTATTATTATTTTGAGTGTATGAGGTTTTGCCTGAATGTATATCTGTGTATCACATGCATGCAGTGTCTGTAGAGGGAGTCAGATCCCCTGGGACTGGAGTGACAGACAGTTGTATGCCATTATGTGGGTGCTGGGAATTGAACGGGGGTCTGCTGAAGAGCCGACAGTGCTCTTAACTATTGAGACATATCTCCAGGCCCCTAATCCTTAATTCTAACCAAACACTGTACTTACTTTTTCCATTTAAAGGACAGGTGGGGACAGGGAGTGTATCTCAGTGACAGAATACTCATCTCGTATGTGCAAAGCCTAGGTTCAATAACCAATATAACCCTCCTCCTAAACCCAAAAACCAAAAACATAATGCAAAAAGTATGAGCTATCAAGACAAATCAGTAGGTGAGGGCAGCTGCTGCCAAGCCTGAAAACCTGACTACAGTCTACCCATGTGGTAGGACAGAACTGATTCCTGAAAGTTGCTGTTTGACTTGCATAAGCGTGCATCACATGCAAACAAACACAGAAATAAATTTACGAATAAATGTGAAAACAATGCAAATACAGAAGTGGGGGTGGTGACTCTGTGTGACACTGGGAAATCAGTAGACTCTGGCTAGGGACTATCTATTAGATAACAACACTGGATCAGTATGACAATCCTCAAATTTCAACACCGCACTGCATTTATATTATAGGACATCTGTGTTTAGTTAAGATTCAGATTGAAGGGCTGGTGAGATGGCTCAGAGGTTAAGAGCACTGACTGCTCTTCCAGAGGTCATGAGTTCAAATCCCAGCAACCACATGGTGGCTCACAACCATCGGTAATGATATCTGATGCCCTCTTGTGGGGTGTCTGAAGACAGCTACAGTGTACTTACATATAATAAATAAATAAAAATTTTAGAAACAAAAAAAAAAAAAAAAAAAAGATTCAGATTGAATTATTTAGAGAAGGCTCACAATCTCTGCAACTTACTATCAAATGTTTCATAAAGAGAAATGGGCATTTTATTGCACTAGGCAATAAATATGCACTTATGTACACACTTTATAAAGAGGTGGTAAAATACTCACAATATATGACTTTCAAACATACATTCAGGAAAAACTGATACACATAAAATAAAAATAGTATCTTAATTTTTTCAATTAAAAAGAATTTTGTTATAATAGCCTTGCAGATTTTTATTATTCCATTTACGTACAAGGGCTTATATGTGTATATGTATGCATACATGCACGCCACAGCATGTATGTGGAGGCCAGAGAACAATTCTTGGGAGTTCCACCATGTGGGTCCCAGGGACTGAATCCAGGTTTTCCGGTTTGGCAGCAGGTGCTGCCTGATGAGCTACATATCACCTCACTCCCAGTCTGTTTTTCTACTTTGTAAATATGAAACTGTTTCAGAAAGGTTTTGTATGTGGTAGTTTAAATGAATAACGGCTGCTATAGGCTCCTATATTTGAGCAATTGGTCCCTAGTTGGTGGAACTGTAGGGTAGGAGGTGTGGCCTTGTTGGAGGGGTGTGTCACTGAGGATAGGTTTTGAGGTTTCAAAGGACTAGAGACATTCCCAATTATCTCCTCCCCCACCCCCCAAAGGTGTGCTGGATTAAGATTTAAGCTCTAACCTATGACTCTAGTGCCATGCCTGCCACGCTCCCTACCGTGACAGTCATGGACTCACCCTCTGGACCTGTAGGCTCACGACAAATTCTTTCTTCTGTAAGTTGCCTTGGTCACAGTGTTTTATCTTAGCAATAGAAAAGTAACTAAGGCAGTAGACAAAGTAAGTTATATAGAAGCAATGAAATTAAGAATGTATAGGAGCCGGGTGGTGGTGGCACATGCCTTTAATCCCAGCACTTGGGAGGCAGAGGCAGGCGGATTTCTGAGTTCGAGGCCAGCCTGGTCTACAGAGTGAGTTCCAGGACAGCCTGGGCTCCACAGAGAAACCCTGTCTTGAAAAGCAAAACAAATACAAAAACAAAAAACAAAAACAAACAAACAAGCAAAAAAAAGAATGTATAGAAGACCCAATTGCTAAATTAACTAACAGATACATAATAAAAAAAAAAAAAAAAAAAGCAAAAGTTTAAAAGGACAGCAAAAGGAGAGGAGAAAGAAAGACAGACAGGATATGTCCTGCTGTGGAAAGCTAGCGTCAGCCATCAAACTAGGCTTTTGTAACTGTCTTACCTTGATCCACACATCGTCACTGAGAAAGCTGAATGGTATGGATGGATTATCTGGTGTGTGCTTGTTTAGAATGTCAAAATTAACAGACTCTTTGGCAAGTCGAGGTGGAGTTCCAGTCTTCAGTCTTCCTACCATAAACCCCAACTTCTCCAGAGTCTGAGCCAACCCTATAGACGGCTGATCCCCCAAACGTCCTGCAGGATGCATCTCCAATCCAATTATGATCATGCCTCTCAGAAATGTCCCAGTAGTCAGAATTACACTCTCTGCATAAACTGTACTTCCATCTGCTAAACGATTAAGAAACAAAACAAAAAACCAGTAAAATATTTTTCTCATTGTTATTACAAAACAAAATATAACGTAAGTACTTTATATCAGAATTCCAGAGCAGGCAGTGGTGGTGCACACCTTTAGTCCCAGTGCTTTAGTCCCAGGAGGCAGAGGCAGGTGAGTTTCTGTGAGGTTGAGGCCAGCCTGGTCTACAGAGTGAGTTCTAGAACAGCCAGGGCTATACACAGAAATCCTGTCGAAATGAAACAAAACACCCAAAACCCTCCATCCCTGCAAAAAAATAATTACAGAAAAATTTCCTGTCTCTAGAAAATTGAAAATTTTTTGTAGTTTTTTTGTTTGTTTGTTTGTTTTGTTTTTGTTTTTCAAGACAGAGTTTCTCTGTATAGCCCTGGCTGTCCTGGAACTCACTCTGTAGACCAGGCTGGCCTCGAACTCAGAAATCCACCTGCCTCTGCCTTCCAAGTGCTGGGATTAAAGGCGTGTGCCACCACTGCCCGGCATGTAGTTATTTTTAAAAACTTTATTAAAGTATGAACAAATTTATATTTCATCAATATGTGTGTTTGTATGTATGGATGTATGTGTATTTTTTAAAAAAGATTTATTTATTTATTATGTATACATCATCTTCTGCATGTATGCCTGAAGGCCAGAAGAGTGTACCAGATCTCATTAAAAATGGTTATGAACCACCACGCGGTTGCTGGGAATTGAACTCAGGACCTCTGGAAGAGCAGCAAATGCTCTTAACCTCTCAGCCATCTTTCCAGCCCCCACTTTTCCTTGAAATAGGGTCTCTCTATGTAGGTCTCGCTATTCTGGAACTCACAAAGATCCACTTGCCTCTGCCTCCTGAGCACTGAGGTTTGCACCACCACTGCCCAGCAATAAAATTTAATTTTCAATATAAATTATTTATTAAAGTATTAACAAAAATCAGTACATATTTATGATGTATATCACGGTGCTATAGGTCCACTTTGTATAATGAGTCCCATAATCCTACTTAGAAAAGTTTCAGGGTACAACATTATATTATCAACTATAGTTGATACCATTCTGATACCATTCTACGCATTACATCTCTAAAAGGATCCAATGTATGAATAAAAGCTTGTGCCTGTAGATCAACTCTGTATAGCTCTGGTGGTCCTGCAACTCACTCTGTAGACCAGGCTGGCCTCAAACTCAGAAATCCACCTGCCTCTGCCTCTCAAGTGCTGGGATTAAAGGTGTGCGCCACCACCGCCCGGCCAGACAAAGAATTTCACATGAACAAGAAACCTCCATGTCGGTCATAGTGCTCAGTGTCTGTGACCTCAGCATTGGAAAGATGGAGCAGGCTGGCTGGCTCAGTGAGCTCCAGGATCAGTGAGAGACACTGTTGCCAAAACTAAGCAACTCCAGAGCTTGGTGAGACGGCTCATCAGACAAAAAGGAACTTGCTATGAAGTCTGGTGACCTGAGCTTGGTCCCTAGAACCCACAAGGTGGAAGGAGAGAAATGTCTCCTACATGCTGTTCTCTGACTTCCTTGAGTGTGCCAGACATGTCCCCCAGTAATGTAAAAATAAATAAGCAGAAAAATAAACAAGTGTGGAAGACACCTAATGCTGACCTCTAGCTACTACACACATGTGCACATAGCTAAACACACTCAAACACTCTAGAGGGCTCTGTGTTATGAATCTCATGAATCTAAGAAGTGCAGCAGAAGAAACATGATGGTCCTAAAAATCACACAGGCATGCTGCACTTGGTGAGCATTCATTCAAAAATTAACTGACTTTAGAATTTCGGCTAAACCTGACATGAGTTCTTATTTTTGAAATTGTCAGAAACTTAAAGGAATTTTAAAAATGTATAAAACAGGTCATGTGTGGTATATGCTTTTAATTCCAACTCTTGGGAATGAGAAGCAGGTGGATTTGTGTGAATTCGAGGCCAACCCTGATTACACTGGAAGACCTCACTCAAAAAATAAAAAGTTTAATCTATTTCTGAATGCTAGAGAGTAGCTGGAAGAATGGTAACTGATAGAGGGAAGAGAAGAAACTAGTAAGATTGAACTAGTTCCTCCTTGCAAAGAGTCAGAAATGAGAGAACCAGAAAGACTGAGGCTGAGAAACTGTGCTGACTAATTATATATCAACCTAACACTGGCTAGAGTATTCTGAGAGGTAAAAATTGCAATTGGGAATCCAACTCCATATGATTAAGCTGAAGGCTACCCTATAGAACATTTTCTTAATTAGTTATTAATGTGGGAGGGCCTAGCCTATTGTGGCTGGGGCCATGCCTGAGCTGGTGGTCCTGGGTTCTATAAGAAAGCAAGCTGAACAAGTTTAAGGCTGGCCCAGGATACATGGGGGGGGGGCGGTTGGGATATATTTAAAGTGTGTATTAGGGTGGGGAGCACAGTTGAGATGGCTCAGTGGATAAAAGTGCTTCCTGCCAAACCTGATGGCCTGAATCCCATCCCTCCTACCTATGTGTTGAGAGCAGGGAATCATCTCTCAAAAGTCACCCTCTAACCTCCACACATGTGTGCTACACACAGAAAATGAACAAATATAGAAACAAACTTTGGGAGTTTGAGGCCAGCCTGGTCTACAGAATGAGTTCCAGGACAGCCCGGGCTATACAGAGAAACCCTGTCTCGAAAAACCAAAAAAAAAAAAAAAAAAAAAGAAACAAACTTTGGACAGAAGAAGCTTGATAAAAGATACAAATATGCTCTGGAGTTTTACACACTAAAATAATATTAATGAACCTAGAATCTGACTGAGATTCATGTTGGTCAAAATGAAGATATAGGATTACTTACAAAACTATTTTTATTCAGGCATCAAAACCCAGACTTTCCTAGAATAGCAAAAACATCTGTATGCTCTTCTCTAAAGTTAGTTTCTCACAGAGTTTGATCTGCTGGTGTTAGCATTGTTAGCCAGTACATACCCAAAACAACACCTGTGACCCTGGACTTTCCAACGTATCCAGGCTCTGGTTCTGCAAGGACTAGATCTTCCACAGCTCCCTCCTGAACAGTGAGCAGGGGCTTACTCAGGATTTCTTTCTGTCAAGCGAGAATGCCAGTTGAAAGAGCAGTTGGAGAAGCCCACAGTCCCTCCTGGTCTCACCTGTGCTCACCCAGGCCTCACTCGTGCTCACCTGCATGCTCTGTTTATAAAGTTTCCGATCGATTTGCGCTCTCAGTCCCCACACAGCAGGGCCCTTACGCCGGTTTAGTACTTTGTAATGTATACCAGACTGGTCACAGACCCGAGAACACAGCCCATCCAAGGCATCGACCTCTCTCATCAAATGCCCCTTTCCGATGCCACCAAAGGAAGGATTACAGGACATCTGACCTAAAGAGAATGGACACCATCGTCGTAAATTAACGAGCACCGTGTACATATTATTTAATAAAGAGTGTTTATAAAGGTAATCAGACTAATCAGACTCACTTACAAAAAAACCCAACCAACCAACCAACCAACCAACAAAAAAACCAAACAAAACTCCAAAACACTCTCCTCTAACTTCAAAGAGAGAAGGAGTTAGCGGAAAACGTTGACGCCTTCTTCCTGTTCTCTACATTCCTATGGACTCAACCTTCTAAGTCAAAGTTACCTTTCTTCCTTGAAGCCAAGAAATACTTGATACTGTACCAAATTCCTTACTCCTCAGTTTGGTCAGGCAGGATGAGGTACACCTTTAATCCCAGCACTCAGGAGGCACACAGGATCACTGTGACTTCCAGGCCAGCTTGGTCTACACAGAAATTTCCAGACCAGCCAAGAACTGAGACACCCCACCCCTGCCCCCGCATCTCAAAAGCCAAACAATAACTGTCCTCATCATTTCGTTTCAAATCAGGATTGTTTTCATTAAACTCATTCATGAAAATCATTAGTAGGCCTCTGAAATGGTTTTTAGACATAACCTGCAGCGTTGATAGAACACAGCTTTTGCACTACTCTGTGTGTGTGTGTGTGTGTGTATATATATATATATATATATATATATATATGAATTTAAATCTGTGTGAAGTGACAAGTGTACTTCTATGTTTGATGAAATACTACTGGCCAAAGCCAAGAAAGGTGATCAACCCAATGTTCACTAAGTGACGAATAGATAAAGAAAACGTAAGCTACGGAGCGATCTGCAGGTCTTAGCACAAAACACCCAACGGAAATACAGAACTCGATAAGCAGCGCCGTTTCTCAAGGGCTTTAACAAGCTCTCGGGGAACACAGCACGTCGGTCGCTTAAGCAGACGGGTGTGAAAATCTTAATTCAGGCTTCTCTGAGGTGAGAATACGGGGAAGGTCAACCCAGTGACCTTCCCAGCGGCGTGTTTTTCAGTCCTCCGCGCTCTCTCCCCAGGCACCCACCACTCTCGTCCACCACAACCCTGCCCGCGCTCGGTCGGACGCAGAGTCCCCGCCGCGCGCCACCCCTGCGTCTTAGGCCGGCCGAAGCCGCGTGTCCACGATCCTCACCGATCGTGTCCACGCGGTGTGTGAGGAGCAGAGTCCGCGAGCCACAGCGTGCAGCGGCGGCGGCCGCCTCGGTCCCCGCATGCCCTCCTCCGATAACTACCACGTCGAAGTGCGGGCTGCAGGGTGCCCGACTGTCACTGCACAGGTGGCGCAAAGGCAGCCGTCTGACGAGGGACGCTGTGGCCCAGCGGCCACAGTCTCGGAGAAGGAACATGCCGAAGGAAGCTAGAGACCCCCGGAACAGTCACGAGAGGAAAAGCTGGCCGGGCGCCGCCATCTTGGGTGCGTCAGAGCGTAGCGCGCCTGCGTCCAGCGACGCATTTGATTGGCGGTTTGGAGTTAGGCGCTGCTAGGGCGTCAGGGTGGTGTGTGCAGGCCCGGCTGCGTTCTTTCACAGGTACCTTTGGCTTGGCTGGAATTCTATCTTGGAGGTTGAGGCTAGGCTTTTCAGGTGGACTAGTCTTTGTCGCCAGGATGCCACCTATGAACAATAAATTTGATCATTTCGCCTTAAAATCTTCTGAGAGGTCCATCGACTAAAGGCAATTCGAGTTCTGATCCTCATGTTGAAGTCCCTCTGAGTCTACACATGAATACCATGTCTCCAAATTAAAACAACATTATTTATATGTAGCTTAAACATTTTTTAGACATTTTATGTGTATAATTGTTTGGCCTGTGCATGTGTGTGGTGGGTTTGTGTGTGCGCGCGCCACAACCAGCCTATTCCCACAAAAGTCAGAAGAGGGCATCAGATTTTCTGGACCAATAAATAGTTGTGAGCTACTATTCTGGTTGTTGAGAATCAAACACAGGCAGGTTCTCTGCAAAGAGCATGAGCTCTTGGTCACTGAGCCATCTCTCCGGTTCTTATTTATACACAATTTAAACATTATATATACACACAAGACATGGAGAATTAGATGGAGAATTAGAGAACGTGTAACTCCTACCAAATGCTCTATCCCTACTTTACAAGAATGTCAGCCTTTTGTTGCTAGTAACTATTTGTATATGCACGTACAGTTTCCTCTGAATTGAAATATTCCTAGAGGAGGAAGTCTCATAAAAGAGTCCAGACATGAACAAAGTTTACAGGTTCAGTCCAAGGAAGATTTATAAGTTGCCAGGGCCACCCCTACCCCAGGCTATACAAGCAGGAACCATTGCTAGGGGGAAGACTCCAGGATCATCAATGTGCAAGTCCTTCCGGGACTTCAGGGGCACAACTTTTGTGAGTTGTCATCCATACCGGCCTGGGCTTTTCTGTGATGCAGCTGTCTTTGTGTCATGTCAATTACTCCCAATAAACTCACTATTTCACTAAATTAGACTAGAGTGGAATCATTTTCTTTGGCTTGTTCTTGGTGCCCTCAGGTAAATATACATTTGTTCACATTTCCACAGGAGGGGGAAAAATCATACAGCACAGGAATGCTATTATTCTGTATATAGATAGTGTGATTATACTATCTTTCACTTTATGCCTCTCCACTTAATTGTATGTATTCATTTGCATGTGTGTATGTGTATGGACTTATTCATACTACAGCATACATGTGGAGATCACACACAACTTGAGAGAGCCAGTTCTCTTCATCCTGTGGGTTCTGGGAATTGAACTCATGCCACCAGATATGGCAGCAGATATTTTTACCTGCCAACCATCTGACCAATCCCCTTAACGATATATTTGTTTCGCTGCGCACGATGGTGCACAACTCAGGCAGGGCTCTGAGTCTGATATCAGCATGGACTACAAGACGAGTTCCTGGATAGTCAAGGTTATGTAGAGAGATCATATCTCAGAGAAAAAGTGAAAATAAGCAAAAAAGAAAATTAAAAAAAATGTCCTCCACACTGTATATTGGTTTATTTCTTGTTGTAGGTGTTTTGATTTAGATGAGAGAGAGACAGACAGACAGAAACACACACAGAGGGGTAGGTGGAGAGAGAGAGATAGAGGGAGAGGGAGAGGGAGAGGGAGAGGGAGAGGGAGAATGAATGGGAGAGAAATGGCAACTTTTGGGGAGCCAGTGATCTCCTTCTACCTTGTTTTAAAGCAGGGCCTCTCCTATTATTTCTCTAGATGTTCTGTGTACTCCAGGACAGCTGACTAGAGAAGTTAAGGCCGATTCTTCAGTCTCTGCCTCCCATCTTGCAGTAAGAGGGCTAAGATAAAAGTCTTTTTTGTGGATTCTAAGGACCAAAAACAGATGTCAGGAGTGCACAGCCATCTCAATGAGCCATCTTCCCAGCTTCTATTGTGTTTTTGAGATATCTTAATTTGCTGCCCAGAGTGAACTGGAACTCACAGCAATCCTGCCTCAGCCTGCTGAGTGCTGGCATTTCAGATTTATGCCACCATGTTTGACTTGGATTTTTTTCCCTTTGAGATGTATTCTTTCTATGTACATCAAACTAGACTTGAATTCTCCATCCTCCTGCCTCAGTTACCTATAAGTGGGGATTGCCGGTATGCAGATTATGTCCAGCACAGAAGTGAATACTTATGCTTAACCATGAATAATGAATGAAATTGGTTTAGATGAGATGTGATGTTACACAAAAACTGAACATTTTTAAAGTATCATCAAATATTTGCTAGCAGTTCTCTCCCAACTCCTCCTCGCTCTGTTCTTGCTCTCTCAACCTGGAATTGATATATAGACCAGGCTGGTCTTGAACTCATAAAGATCTGCCTCCTAAGTGTAGGAACCAAGGTAGTTTGCCTTTTTCTTTTCCTCTAACAGGTTTTACTATGTAGCCAAGTCTGGCTTTGAACTGATCCTTCCATACCAGCCTTCAAAGTATTTATATTCGGGTTATGGCCTACCCTAGCTAAAGTAGACTACTTTTTAATATTTTAAGCCAATAGCTAAACCATTGATTAAAGACTCATAGACTTAGCCAGGTGGTGGTGTCTCATTACAGAATCCTAGTTCATAGGAGGCAGTGGCAGAGATGAGGCAGGGACGGGGCCAGAGAGGCAGAGAGGCAGAGTAGCAGAGAGGCAGGAGGATCTCTGAGTTCAAGGCCTGATCTACAAAGTGAGTTCCAAAACAATCAGGGCCACACAAAGAAACCCTGTATCACAGTCTGCCCCACTCCCCCAAAGAATCATAAACCCAACTGAAACTCACCTGTGAGAACCCCTCCCACCTACATTTGAAGACTAGGCATTAATCTGTTCACACGGTATGTATTCAGTGCAGAATCTCCCCTTTCCAAGGAAGACATTACTCATAGGCCCAGAACCAAAACATTCAGTTGTAGCTTAAGGACAGATAATAAAGACGATAGAAACTGAATTTCTATTGTGGAAGTCTACAAAACCCTTCTATGGAAGGTAGTCTGTTACTCTTTTATCAGGGTCCCCAGGATGGACCTCAGGTTTACTGTTGTTTGTTTGAGACAAGATCTCACTCTCTTTCCCAGGCTTGTACTTCTGGTTTAAAGATGCTCTGCCTAAGTCTCCAGAGCAGCTGGAACGATTGGCCTATGCTTCCACGGGTGATGCTAAGAGTTGATTAACTAGAAAGATTCACAATTAAAAGAATGAACAGTTACAGTTACAGTATGAATGTTGCAGTGAATTTTGCTCCTTTCAAAACCATTGTTCACGTTTCATTCTCTCTGGATGCTCATGCCTATTCCTTACCCTCTTGCACTGTTTTCTTCTTTCTTCCTCTTCCCCCCTCCTTTTCCCCCTCCTCTTCCTCTTCCTTTTCTCAAGATAAGGTTTCTCTGTGTAGCCTTGGCTGTCCTAGAACTAGCTCTGTAGACCTCCGACTTACTGCCTTTGCCTCCTGAGTGCTGGGACTAATGGTGAATGCCATCATACTGGCAGGACATCGCAAACAGAGAGGTTTCCTGTTTAAAGCATATTTCTGCAAAGGAGGAAGTGTCTCCATCCCCAGGCATGTCTGCTTGCCATTCAAAAGCGAAAGCTCAGAAGACAAGTTCCCATTCTGGAGCTCATGTACAGACATTGATGGGAAGGAGGGAAGAGAGTTGCAGGGGCGATAGGATGGCAGCACACTGATCAGTGTCTTTTTATCCAGGCTACATGTATCCCATAGTATATTGCACATGCGCGCTTGTGTGTGAGCACACACGAACACACACACACACACTCCCAAAAGTTAAACATAGCAGCAATTTGTGAGCTTTATTGTAGTGGACACACAGGATTATGTAATAAGGAGTGGAAACACACATTCTGATGTTAGTTGAAGACTAAGTGGTGTTCTGAGCCGTGTAAATCTTCAGAAGGCAAGTTTTTGGTTTTGTCAGCGGAACGCAGTGGAAGGCAAAATGAATTCCGCCAGGAACAACTTTCAAAGAAGCAACCTCTGTTGACAAGATCAACTTTAGAAATCGCTTTCTGAAAGTCTGCATTGAAGTGCTAAACGGAATCTCAGCAGCTAAAGTAGGATGGCTTACACCGTGCTGCTCACATAGGCACTTGAAACACTTTCTTTAAGATCCGGTGTGCTTTTTTTTTTTTTTTTTTGGTTTGGTTTTTCGAGACAGGGTTTCTCTGTATAGCCCTGGCTGTCCTGGAACTCACTCTGTAGACCAGGCTGGCCTCGAATTCAGAAATCCGCCTGCCTCTGCCTCCCAAGTGCTGGGATTAAAGGCGTGCGCCACCACCGCCCGGCCGGTGTGCTTTTTAGAAACATAAGGTGAAATACTAATTCCAAGCAGTTAATCTAACTTGAAAAGCTTCAGTGAATTTCTATTTCTCATTAACAAGAACAGCAAATTCTAAAAAGTTTTTATCAACTACAAATGTACGAGAGACAGTAATGTCCTGAAAAACATCTTGGTGGTAGGTCGGCAAATCTGGCCATGTAAGTTGCTGTCAGTGCTTTCCGCGTCACGGTAAAGAAGAGGTGGGTGTTTCCCAGCCAGTAGCTCAGCTGCTTCCCACCCGTGAAAAAGTTCGCATCTCTAGGACCGCCTCTTCCTGGCGCGGACTTCACGGGTGCTCCTGCGCCTGCTCGCGGCGGGTACAGACAGGCTACGTTCCCGCCAGATATTTAAGTTTCGATTCCCCGCGGCCTTTCTCCGAAGTCCATTTATTCTTTCCGAGAGCGAAGAGTGACAAATATGGAAGGTCAGCGTAGAAGAACGACGGCGCCGCGCGCTAGGAAGCCGTCGACGAAGCGCGCCCCGACGCAGCTCGGCGGGACCGGGGCCACCCTGTCTTACGCGGGAAGCTGCGGCCCGCAAAGGGGGGCGCGATCGCGGCGGGCGGAGCGTGACGGGGACACCACGGAGACGCCATGCATCCCAGTGCCCCGAGCGCGTCCCGGAAGGGCCACTGTGCGCACCAAGGATGCACAGCCCTCAGCCACGGACGTGGCCGGAGCCTGCGAGCCGCCCGCCGTCCCGGAGCCCCAGCCGCCCAAGGACCCCGAGGCGCCGAACGTCGCAAGAGGACTTAGCCACAGAAGGGGCGCGCGCTCCACCGGGCAGACCAGAGCGCCTCGAGGGTCCAGGCAGGAGGAAGTCAAGCTAAAGAAGGTGCTGGACAAATTGAGATTGAAACGCGAAGAAATCTCGGTGGCGGCCGAGACGGTGAATACGGTTGTGGATCGCCTGCTGCGCAGAATGCAGAAACGGGAGTCAGAGTTCAAAGGCGTGGAGCAACTGAACACTGGCAGCTACTATGAGCATGTGAAGGTGAGCGGCCAAGACCTGCTTGCAGGAGGGGATCCGGCCCCACTCCTCACCTGTTTGGGGCCCTCCACACTTTTGGGTTCCCCCACCCACCTCCTTTGGAACAACCCAGTCTTCTTTCCTCCTCCTCCTCTCCCTCCTCCTCTCCCTCCTCCTCCTCTTCCTCCTCCTCCTCCTCTTCTTCCTCTTCTTCCTCTTCCTCCTCTTCCTCTTTCTTCTTCTTCATCCAGTTAGCCCACAGCAACCACTGATAGCCAGTTAGTTTCTCTTAACACTCCGCTTTGGAGGAATTCTGGACTTCCTCCCAAGGAGTTATGGAAGAGTGGATAGATAGGTGACCTTAAAGAAGTGGTCCGCCGCCAGTGTGGATGATGACTGTTATGGCTGAATGGATGGAGTCGCCTTTCTTAATCCTTCCCCAACTATATCCTCCAGATTGAATCTAGCCCATCCCAGAGACCCTGGGACCGCTTGCAATTAGGGAAGAATTGTATACAACTAGTTGGGAGAGGTGGCTGCGTACTCAAGTGGGGGTCCACCGACATTATCGCACCTCCTATCAGTTAGTGTCAACAAGCCTAGCTCCAATGCTCTCTGGAGAGCAGGCCCAGCTGAATTCCTGAAGACGGTGGTGATAGCTATTCTCTGCTGGTGAAATGAGCCAATTCAAGTCAAGTTAAAGTATATTAAGGCAGATTTATTGGAAAGCTGCTCTTGTGCAGGTTCACTGGTCCTAAGGAACAGAGGCCAGGGAAGTCACCATGGGGAGGGAGACAGAGGGGAGGGGGAAGAAAGAGAGAGAAAGAGCGTGCCCATGCAGGGAGAGAGAACATGTAAAGAGGCAGAGAGGGGGAGAGAAGGAGGAAGGGAGAGGGGAAGAGAGAGGGCACAAAATGTCCACATTATATAGGGAAGAGCTTCTGGGGAAGGGGAAGCCCAGTCCCTTGGCTGGAAAGTTCAGGGCAGAGGGTAGGGACTGAGGGATGCTGGGAGAATGGTCAGTGTTGGTTAAATATGCACCTGGATCTGAATCCCAACACCTCAGCCATCCTGCTTAAATTGGGGTGCCATTATAGGGGAAGGGGTCCAAAACTGGAATGTTGGCCAAGTCTGGAAAGAGCAGGCTGTTTTACTTGCTGTCCAGGTTGTGGGACTATCTGGGGCTAGCCACTGTTGGAGCTGTCCTGGATTCAGGAATCTGTAACAGATATGTTAGGGGCAGAAGATAAAGTTAAGGAGTTTAGGGAGAAAAAACTTTTTTCTTGGGTGTACATTGAAACTTTTAGGCCCATGGTCTTGGTAGTTGGGGGTGAGGCTCCCACGATGAGGGAAAGGGGAATAGATTCCATCCACCCCCCACCCCCCGAAATAGACAGGTGGAGAGGGAAAAGGCTGTTGATTGACAGTACTTATCTGGAGTGAATTTGACCCGTGGGAAGTAGATTCCAGTGGATGCTCTGAAGCTTATAAGTATATTTTTAGTGAGTCTAGTCTTCAAAGCCCTCAGAGACCTGAAAAGTAGAAATTTTACTTGAAGAAGCAGGAAGTATAATCCTAACTGCTTATGTATCAATTAAAATGACAGAGTCTAGTCTAAAGTCTACTACTTAAACAATTGTCCCAGGTGCCTGTGGTCTCCATGGCACCTGTGCAGAGGCAGTCTTTGGCCATTTGGCCCAGAATATGAGAGGGATTTTCTGTGGAAGAGGAACATGGGAGAGACTGACCTTACCTTGTCTTAGGCAACATTGGACAATTAACTCTCTGGTGTCCTGCTTGTCCACAGTTCAGGCTGGGCCCTGGATGTGGCAGTCTTTCCCAGTGATTAGTGTACTACAATCCAGGTGGAGTCCTTTACCGTTACGCCAGTATCTTCTTGGAGACCTTGAGAGTGGTCATTGCTAGGATTTGGGAGGCTCTGGCATGGTAAGTTTAAGCATCTTAAATGCCATATTCAGCAGATCTCTGAAGTGTCTGAAGACCATCTGTCTATCTAAAGCATATTAGGATAGAGAAACTTTGCTTGTTTCTAGTTACCTGTCCTAGATTTAGATTTAACCTTAAAAACATGTACAGGTGGGTAAATGAGGCTTGAGGGCTAGTACTGACCAAGTATATCTGAATTAAACAATCATTGTTTTTAGTTATCTGCTCTAAACTGTACCCGTGATATTAAAATAAAATACCTTTTTTTTTTTTTTTTTTTTAGTTTTTCGAGACAGGGTTTCTCTGTGTAGCCCTGGCTGTCCTGGAACTCATTCTGTAGACCAGGCTGGCTTTGAACTCAGAAATCCACCTGCCTCTGCCTCCCAAGTGCTGGAATTAAAGGAGTGCACCACCACTGCCCAGCTCCACTTCAATTTTTTAAAGGTTTATTCATTTATTTATTTAATGTATATGAATGCTCTGTCTGCATATACACCTTCAGGCCAGAAGAGGGCACCACATCACAGCATGGATGGTTGTGAGCCACCATGTGGTTGCTGGGAATTGAACTCAGG
>NW_021620336.1:1063119-1167329 GCF_004785775.1 Grammomys surdaster
TTTTTTTTGGTTTTTCGAGACAGGGTTTCTCTGTATAGCCCAGGCTGTCCTGGAACTCATTCTGTAGACCAGGTTGGCTTTGGCTTTGAACTCAGAAATCCACCTGCCTCTGCCTCCCAAGTGCTGGGATTAAAGGCGTGCAACACCACCGCCCAGTGCATAACCATAATTTTAAAAGGTCAAAAACTAAGTTCTAACAAGTGTAAACAATTTAAAGTCTCCAAAATTAATACCAAGTGAATTACTATTATGTTACATGGTTTGGCTGTCAGGTAGGGACTGAGGGATGCTGGGAGAACCTGGTGGCCAGGGCCACTTTGGTATGTTAAATATGTACCTCAGCTGATTGTCCTGGGTCTGAATCTCAAAAGGTAGCGGTGTGTCTCAGAGGCTAATCCTGTACTACACTAGTGAAAATTAAAAGAAATAAATGAAAATGTAGTGGTTTCATTCAAATGATGTGGTAACTCATCCCAGCAGGGAGGCAGAGGTAGGTGAGTCTTTGTGAGTTTAAGTCTAGCTTGGTCTACATAGAGTCCCAGGACAGCTAGGGCTCTATAGAGACACTGTTTCAAACCAAAAACAAATAAATACAAGAATGAACCACAGCAACTTGAAACATGAATGAATTATAAAAACAAACTAATTCAAATAGCCACTGCAGTAGGTCAAGAAAAAGAAACCAAATGAGTAAGACTGGCAGAGGGGCAAACAACTATGCACAGATGACATAATTATGTATAAGCTATTAAAATGGTCAGTGAGCTAGCAAGACTACTAGACACAGAACCAATAAACTAAAACCAACTGTTTAAGTACGCTAGCAAGAAAATGCAAATGGGGTACAGATGGAATAAAAACCAAGCAGAGGGAGGAGAGAGAGCTCAAAGGTTACGGACACTGGCTGCTCTTCCAGAGGATCAGAGTTTGGATCCCAGAAACCACATGGGAGTTCAAAACCGTCTGTAACTCCCATTCCCGGGGATCTGACAGTTTTTTTCTGGTTTGCACAAGCACTAGGCACATACATGGTACAAAGACATACATGTAGGCAAAACACTCATGTAAATAAGATAAATAAGTAACATCTAAAAAGCACAGCTCAAACTAATGAATGCTGTGTGGTATTTTTATTTCCTTTATTCTACTTTGCTCTATTATTTTATGACAGTGTCTCAAGTATTCCAGGCTGGCCTCTAACTCACTGTGTAGCCAAGGATGATCCTCCTGGACTTACTTCTATAGAGTTGATATCATGCCATCATCCTAACTAGTTTATACAGTTCTGGGCATTGAATCCAGGGCTTCATTCATGTTAAGCAAAATAGTCTACCAACTGAGCTCTCTGTGTTATTTGATACAGGTAAAGTATTTATTGTGGTTGCTATGATTATGATTGAAAATGTGTAAAAGGAGTTTTATTGTTGTTTTGTTTTTAGATAGGATTTTACTGTGTAGCCCAGGCTGGCTCCTCCAACTTATGATTCTCTTACCTCAGTCTTCCAAGGGCTGGAATTACAGGTGAGTGTTACCATGCCAGCCTCAAAACACATTTCTGTGACCACTGTGTATTTTGTGATACTAAAGGTAACATCACAAGCTTTTTAATTTATTAAAAAATGCTTTTGGTGAATGTCTTTGTTTTTTTGAGATAGAGTCTCATTATGAAGCCATGGGTGAACTTCCAGAATGCTGGAATTAACCCCTATTCCTGGGATTTTGATATGTATTATATATATATGTAAAATTTTTCCCTTGTGTTGGAACAGTATGCCAGAGAAGCGTACACTTCTAGGACTACAGTACTTTTTGTGGAAAGATTTTACTTTAGTTAAAAAATATTTACTTATATGTTATTTATGTATATGTGTGAGTTTATAGGCACCCTATGTACAGGAACCTGTGCAGGCCAGAAAAGATGTCATGTCACCTGGCACTTTAGTTACAGGTGGCTGTGAGCTGCCTAATAGGGTGCTAGGAACCAAATTGGAGTTTTAGCCTAGCCTGGGCTATGTTGTGCATTCGAAGCCAGCCCAGGCTACAGAGTAAGACCCTGTTTTAAAACAAAGAAAACATATGTGATTGCTTGGCTTAAAAAAAGAAAAAATTGAGCGGCTCTACAAGCTAAAGCCAATATAGTGGTACTTAGTAACAGGAACTTCCTGTTCTCAGGTGTTGTGTTCCTGAGGGAATATATACTGAGAATCTTGCTTTTCAATGGAGTGGCAAGTGAAAATTTCAAGGGGGATAAAGGTGATTGTTTAGAACTATTTCAATGTTATTTTTACTATTCTTTAGATTTCTGCTCCTAATGAATTTGATGTTATGTTTAAACTGGAAGTCCCCAGAATTGAGCTGCAAGAATATCATGAAACGGGTGCTTTCTATCTTGTGAAGTTCAAAAGAATTCCACGAAGAAATCCGCTGAGTCATTTTTTAGAAGGGGAAGTATTATCAGCTACCAAGATGCTGTCAAAGTTTAGGGAAATCATTAAAGAAGAAGTTAGAGAAATCAGAGGTGAGATTTGGAAGTTTGAATCTTGCAGATCTGATGCTGCCTTACTGCTCAGATATACTCCTCTGTTGATTCCTCTCGACCCTCTTCCCCCCCCCTTCCTCTCTCTCTCTCCCCAGCTTCTCTCTCTCCCTTCTGTGAGTACTCCTAGAAGTCTTTCCTTGGAGCAGTCTACTGCCACCTCCCAGAGCTTCCGGAACTGACCACACTACTTGTCCTGGGGCTATGGACATGGACACCTACAGCTCCTGCTATCTGTCTGTCCATCCATCCACCTATCTTTTGAAACAGGATCTCACTACGTAACCCTGGCTGATCTATGTATTGGTTACTATGTAGACCAGGCTGGCCTTGAACTTAACAGAACTCTGCCTGTCTCTGCCTCCTGAATGCTGACATTAAACAGCACCCTAGCACCCCAAACAAGCTCATCCTAAAGTTTATTTTGGTTCAGTCTTTCCTCAGCATCAGCTGTTTTATGGGATAGACCTGGTGGAGTCATATCTAAAGCATATACTGTCCTTCCTTAGCTCACAGGCTTAGTGTCCTTGCCAGTTCTGTTGATTTGAGACTCTGTGTGGCTGTTTACTTAGAGATGGGATATCATTACATTGCCCACACTGGTCCTGAAAACATTTTTGGGGTGACACTAGGGGTTGAAGTCAGGATCTTGTGCAATATTGGGCAAGCACTACCCCCGAGACCCTATTTGAACCACTATAATTGCTCTTCCACTGTTTCTTGATACTCACTGCCTCTATGCTGGATCGTAGCTACTCTCATCCGTGCTGCTATGTGGCAACTTTTGCTGGCTTTTCTCCAAAGTACCATTTAAAATTCTAAATGAAAATGTAATTATAGCACTCCTATAGTGACAATTTTTGAATTTTGGCTTCTTTAAAAACACAGAAATAGGAATGTGTTTTTGTTTTAGTCCCAGGTGTGAGGATACAGGGCTGCTTAGGACTGTCCAAAGCAGCTTACTCTGATTTGCCTTGTACCCTAGCAGAGGTATGGTTTTGTCAGCTACAGATAGTTTCTGAGATTGTG
Organism: Grammomys surdaster; assembly: GCF_004785775.1. Classification (NCBI taxonomy): domain Eukaryota; kingdom Metazoa; phylum Chordata; class Mammalia; order Rodentia; family Muridae; genus Grammomys; species Grammomys surdaster. Next base: position 1,066,685 of record NW_021620336.1, read on the forward strand.
TGACATTTGGAATTCTGGGAGCTTTTCAGAGATCATATAAATGCTAGAGTCCCATAGGAGTGGTTGTTGATTGTTCAAGGGGGTTGGTTGTGATTTGTTAGTAGTTGTACTCAAAGAAGAAACAAAAGGAAATTAGATTCAGCCCCCCCTCTTCTTTATCCTTCTTTCTCACCTGTCTAGTGATAGGGGATGAAATGGGGTGATAAAGGATGGAAAAAAGAAGAACCCACAAAGTAGCAAAGACAAGCTACACACTCCCAAACCCAAAGTCTTTAGGAATGCTTTCATAAGCTCTAGGTAGACTCCTGACAGCATCTCCAGAGAGTAACTTGGTTACATGGTAAAACACTGCTTCCTGGGGTGTAGTTCTGTATTCCAGCTAATGCTAACTAGGGCTTTAGTATGTATTTTGAACTGTGGTTCTGTTACTTTCTCGTATTTCCAGAGAAAATGGATCAACCCTTTCTTTGCTTCAATGTGTGTAAACAGATATAGACGTCAGCGTGGAGGAGGAGAAACCAGGAAGTCCTGCTGTAACCCTTCTCATCAGGAAGCCTAAAGAAATATCTGTCGATATAATTCTGGCTTTGGAATCAAAAAGCAGCTGGCCTATTAGTACCAAAGAAGGACTACCTATTCAAGGCTGGCTTGGAAGGAAAGTGAGGACTAAGCTAAGACAAGAGCCATTTTATCTTGTACCCAAGAACGCAAAAGATGGAAATGTTTTTCAAGGTTTGTTAAATGTAAAGATTACTGGGAAGGATGTAAAAGGCTCAGAAGTGTCATATGCAAAGACAGTAAAAGATGAACAGTCCACTGATGTGCTGGCATTTGAGAGCCACCAGGCTAAACAGACCACATCATGAGTTGGCCAGCTCAGCCTGAGAAATGTGTGGCTGTCTTCCTTGAGAAGGGTACAGGCAGAGGTATAAGGAACAGGGGTTTCAGGTCATCTCTGCTCCATAGTGAGTTTCAGGTCAAATTGGGTGACATGTGACCCTGTCTCAAAATAACTCCCAAGCCACAGCAACGATAATGACTCTGCTTTCAAATGTCTACAAGTCACTACATCTAACGTTTGTTTCTTTGTAAGTGAAGACAGTACTTGCTGCCTTGGACCCAGTCCCCTGTGGTTCTGCATCTCAGGGCTTCCCCCTGTGGTTCTGCATCTCAGGGCTCCCCGGACCAGCTGACTGATCTTGTGCTAGTTTTGAAGCCTCTTGTGTAGTCGCTCATCTGTGCACATCAAAGCTCTTTGAAAGATGGTGGAGAAGTTAAAGCATCAGAGAAGCAAAGTGTAACAAAATTAATCTGGGACAATATAATATGCTTGATATTATGTATCCAAAATAATGTCTGATCTTCGATAACTACATTAAGTTCCGATCTCTGTATTTTCCCATTTAAGCCTGCTTTTGCTGTCTGATATTTACTTTAGTAATGACTTTGTCTATCCATTCTCTTCTTTTGGTCCACCTTTTTCTTAAACTTCTTCAGGATGATGTTTTAGCATAGGATCTAGACTTGGATATTGTGTTGTTTATATGCGGCTGCTTTTAGTAAGACAGCTTTCTGTTTTTCTTTCTGAAATTAAGGAGAGACATGGCGCCTCTCTTTCTCTCACACTGAAAAATACATTTTGAATAATCACGGGATAGGAAAAACATGTTGTGAATCTTCCGGAGCAAAATGTTGCAGGTAATGTCCTTATTTTTTTTTAATGACAAGCTACCTATATAACATTTAATGCTTCCTTGGCACTATAGATCAGGTGTGGGGATGAGTATTACTGTGGTGGGTTGGGAGAAGGGTGGTGTTGGGATGATTTGGGGTAGGGAGCAAGAGGGAAGGAGAGAGGGAGGAAGGGAAGAAGAAGGCAGAGGAGGAATATATATTCCTGGGATCTCCCTGTATAGCTCAGGCTGGCCTTGAACTCACTCTGTAGCCAGTGTTGACCTTGAACTCATTGTGATCTTCCAGCCTCAGCCTCTCAAGTGCTGAGATTATAGGCATGCACACTGCACGTATATTGTCATAAAAGGTGAAGAGGTCAACGAATGACTCTTATTAGATAGTGGTGACTACTATGGGATGGGATAGCGCTGTTACTATTTGGAACTCACCGGCCAAACTTGAAATAAGTGGGTCATTTGTCTCATTAAAGTATACACCATCAAGAAGCAAGACTGACCCAAGCATGGTAGTACACACTGTATTCTCAGCACTTGAGGGGTGGAGGAGAGTTAGGAGCCGAAGGCCAGCCTCTTCTACATGACCAGTTAATGGCCAACCTGAGCTAATGGAATCCTGTCTTTAAAAAAATGGAAATAAAGAAGAAAATATGTTTAAAAAAAGAAAAAAAAACCAGACAAGGTGGTACACATCTTTAATTCCAGTACTTGTGCTTGGGAAACAGGGACAGGTGGATCTCTTGTGTCCCAGGAAAGCCAAGGTTACACAGAGAGCCTGTCTCAAAAGAGGTAGGTTGTAAGTAAGTAAAAATTAGTATCTTCTTTTTATTTAACAGGAAAGAATGTTTAAAATTAATGAAATACCTTTTGGAACAGTTGAAAAAAGAGTTTCAAGAGCTGGATGCATTCTGTTCTTACCATGTGAAAACTGCCTTCTTTCACATGTGGACCCAGAACCCACAGGACTGTCAGTGGGACCTCAAGAACCTAAACTTATGCTTTGATATGTTTTTAACATTCTTTCTTGAGTGCCTCAGGACAGAGGAACTGGTCCATTATTTTATTCCAAAGTTCAATCTATTCTCTCAAGAACTAATTGACCAAAAGAGTAAAGAATTTCTGACAAGGAAAATTGAATATGAAAGAAACAATGAATTTCCAATTTTTGGCAATCTTTGAAACTATGTATTTGTGTTATACGTTATAATGTGTTCCTATGGGTGTTTAGGTCAGAGGTTGATGTCTTCTTCAATCATATTCCACTTTGGGGGGAGGGGTGGGGAGAGTGGTGGCTTCAAGACATGGTTTCTCTGTGTAGTCCTGTCTTGTAACTCCCTCTGTAGACTAGGCTGGTCTTGAACAAAGAGATCTGCCTCCCTCTGCCACTAGAATGCTGAAATTAAAGGCCTGTGCCACCACCAGCTGGCACACTTCACTTTTTTTGAGAGAGGGTCTGCCTCTGAACCCAGAGCTCATGGAGGTGCCCAGGCTGATTAGCCTGTGAGTTCCTGGGATCCTTCTGTCTCTGCTTCTCCAGCCCTGGATGATAGATGAGCAGGATCCACCTGTGTCTGCTTCTCCAGCCCTGGATGATAGAAGAGCATCACTATACAGCTTTTACATGTTGCTAGAGATCTGAACTTAAGTCCCTGTGCTTGCAAAGCGAGTACTAAAGTGACTGAGCCATCGTCCTAGCCTGAAATTGTCTTTTGAAATGAAACTGGGTTAAAGTGACTTGAGTCCATTGTGATGCCTGTAGTTTCAGCACTTGAGAAGTTTTCTCAGTTTGGGTTTTACTGCTGTGAACAGACACCATGACCAGGGCAACTCTTATAAGGACAACATTTAATTGGGATGGCTTACAGGTTCTGAGATTCAGTCCATTATCATCATGGTGGGAAGCATGGCAGTGTCCAGGAAGGCATGGCACTGGAGAAGTAACTGAGAGTTTCTCTCTCTCTCTCTCTCTTTAAAGATTTATTTATTTTATGTTTATGAGTACACTGTAGCTGTCTTCAGACACATCAGAAGAAGGCATCAGATCCCATTACAAATGGTTGTGAGCCACGATGTGGTTGCTGGGAATTGAACTCAGGACCTCTGGAAGAACAGTCAGTGCTCTTAACCACTGAGGCATCTCTCCAGCCCTCAAGTTCTATATCTTCATCCAAAGGAAGCCAGGAGCAGACTGTTACCCACATGGCTAGGAGGAAGGTCTCAAAAGCCCACCTCCACAGTGATACACTTCCTTCAACATGGCCACACCTATTTCAACAAAACTACACTCCTAATGGTGCCACACCCTGGACCAAGCATATTCAAACCACCACAGAAATGGAGGCAGAAAAACCGTCCAGTGTTATCCTTGGCTATATTTTTAGTTCAAGGATAGCCTGGGGTGCACAAAACCTGCTTAAAACAAAGTACAAAGGGGCTAGAGAAGTGGTTCAGTGGTTAACAGCACTGACTCCTCTTTCAGAGTACCTGGGTTGATTCCTAGCATCCAGTGGCAGGCACAACTGTAACTACACACACACACACACACACACACACACATACACACACACACACATACTCACTATTTTTTTTAAGAGCACAAAAAATAGGAAACTATGATCTGATCCCTTAGTATAATAAGTGTGCTGGCACTTACTTATAATGCTGGGACTTGAGAAGCTGAGGTATGAATGTAAGGCCAGCCTGGGCTACAGAATAAGATCTCCTCTCAAAAAAACAAAACAAAGCCAGGCAGTGGTGGCGAATGCCTTTAATCCCAGCACTTGAGAGGCAGAGGCAGGCGGATTTCTGAGTTGGAGGCCAGCCTGGTTTACAGAGTGAGTTCCAGGACAGCCAGAACTATACAGAGAGACCCTGTCTCGAAAAAAAACAAAAAAAACAAACCAAAACAAAACCACAAAACCCAAAACAACAACAACAACAAACCACCAAAAGCCAGCAGCAGTCCCTGTGAGTCACCATGAGTCCCTTTGAGTTTGACCTGGGTTTCCTTCCTGTCCTGACTCAAAAGAGTACATTTTCTTTTTCTTTTTCTTTTTAAAATTCTTTTCCTGTTTAGGATGGTGAGAACTTAAGAAGGCTTTTTTTTTTTTTTTTTTTTTTTTTGGTATGTTGTGGTTCCTTACTCTTTCTCATGAAATTCCTCCAACCTCTTGACACATACACCATATGGCTGTTTGTCTATCAAATGCTGATGTTCTCTTTGAATAAAAAAAAAATAAGAACCTCAAAAACGTGATAATTCAGATGTTCACAGCACTGACTAAAATGAGTATAATTATTTAGTACTCAGTTTCTCATAATTCGCTCACATATAAAGGGTATAACAAAAATGAAATACTAAAAATAAAAATGAAGACCTCGCCATCTTAGAAAGGGAAAACAAATATAATCTGTCCCCAATTAGATACATTAAGAACTTAATGAGTTTTACTTCTCACCTAGTAGAATCTGTAGAAGGCTGTGAGAGATTGTATTAGAAATGGTGGACTGAGACTTTGTTCAAACACAAGGAATGCACAGAGAAGCACTGCCTGCTCCTCTGTCCTAGGGTACAAAGGACGATGACGTCGTTCTCAGCAGCTCTGCTTTGGGTACTTTATCACATGTGCCTAAGCATGTGATTTGTTTCTATTTATTTTCATTCTATACGTGTTTTTTTTACAAAAGCAATGGTACCTAATGCAGAGAGATGGGTGAGAGACAGAGGATGACTCTCTTCTGCATCCAGCCAGTGTTCCCCAGGGACGGCTGATGCTCAGTCACTGTTTTTCCAGTACTTTGTTGCATGTGTTGTTGCAGGAGCCCTTTTCAATGTTCTGTAGTTGTTCCCTGTGTAACAAATCATGTCTACCATGTATGTTGTCTTCCTCTTTTCAGTATCTTTCAATAAATAATTAAATGTTTTAATGTGGTTGAATGTATTAATCTTAGAGTCTGTGCCTTGTACTTAACATTCGCTGGGTTTAAACATCAGAGAAAAAGTGTCAACATGAGGAGAGTTCTGAGGTCAGCTAACAAATAGAATGCCAGACCTCCCCCATCAAAATCCAAGCTCTATTTAACATTTTCAAATGTATCATCCTCCCCCAAATGGTACAGAAAGCCCTGGATTCAGTTCCCAGCACCTAAATAAAGTAAAAAGGAAATCACAGGCTTGAATTTCAGATCCTGTTGGCCCAACCTCATCAATATTTGGGGTTATATTCATATGCTGCCATACTGAGCTTGCATTGATCTTTTGAGTTCAACTCATGCTTAGATTTTGGACAACTATTTCCTTACTGTTCTGATGGCTTTTAAAAGCAGACTTTAAGGAACAACTTTATTGAGATATAATGTGCCTACAATAGTTTATCCATTTAAAATGTTCAACCCGGGTCTTCTGCAAGAGCAGCCAGTGTTCTTCCTCTTCCTCCTTCTCTTCCTCCTCCTCCTCCTCCTCCTCTTCCTCCTCCTCTTCCTCCTCTTCTTCTTCCTCCTCCTCCTCCTCTTATTCTTCCTCCTCCTCCTCTTCTTCTTCTTCCTCTTTTTCTTCTCTCAAACAGCTTTTAATAGTTTTACTTCCAGAAGTAAAAGCCAGAAGATGTAGCCAGAGAATAAATTACAGGAATGGACAAAAACAAAACAAGAAAACAGAACTTAAAGAGCTTCAGGCTACCAACATAAACATGCCAGGCAGAAAGAGGCCACCTAGCTATGTCCCCAACCCCTGAGGAGGAGAGTCATTGTCATTGTTGTAGGTCCCTTTACCACTACCACCCTCTAATCTCAGCCATGCAGGTGGGTGCAAAGGAATTTCGGAGACAGGATAGAGAGAATGAAAATACTCTGTAAACTTGGGACAAAGTGAAGGATTGGACCAGGGGAGCTCCTCCAGTCCTTGTCTTGCTGGGGTGAGGCCAGCCCCCCACCCCCACGAACTTAGGAAATATTGTTGGCTGACCTGCAGCCATACTACCCATTTTGCACCTTCTGCCCTCATCCTTCACCAGGGCAGGGCTTCTCTGCCCACAGTGGGAGGGCCAGCCTAGGAACAGGAAACCCTCTAGGGTCTTTGGAGTGTCAGGACCTGAGCCAGCAGACTGGTGTACCTTGACAGGCTCCACCACTAGGACTTTTCACTCTCACTTGGCAATTTTGTCTAGAGAAAGCACAGCCTTGACCTGGGGCAGGTAGAAGGGAGGACCAACAGGGGAGGCCACAGAGGGTGTGATGGCCCTGCAATCTATCACACTGCCTGACCTGGAAGAAGACAGAGGCTGTGGGCTCTGTGAGGGTATAGCATCCCACTCAGTGGTCTGCTCCTCACCCCAACTCCCTTCTTGGTCAGACTGACATCAGTCCAGGTCCTTTACCTCATGAGGTGAGTACAGGAAGGCTGTTGGTTGGAGAAAGACTGAGAATGGCCTAGGCTGGCCTGGTGCCTCTCCACCAGGTCCTGGACAGCAGGATACTGGGGCTGCTCTTTTGGGGCAGGGACCAGGCCTCAGGCGGAGGGTGTGGCACACTGGTAGTGCTGGGTAGGAAGATGCAGACCTTCTCACACTGAGGTTGGACTGGGTTTCCATCTTCCCTGTATCCCATCCTTCTAGTGCTACCTAAGACATTTCCTCTCTAGAAGCTAAGAGGCCTAACTAGCCCTGTCCTTAGGGCCTGGAAAGCCACACTGAAGATAAGTGCGCTGCCCTTTTGGGAGAAGTCAAGGTTATTGAGGAGTGTGGAGACTAGGGCTGTCTGCATGGCCCGATGTTCCTCCTTACACAGCTGATTTCCAGCCTGTATGTGTTTGGAGTCCACACAAGCCTCACAACAAGAAAGTCTTGGAGGTTGTTGAGCAGCGTGTAGGTGACAGTGAAATGCTCTTAGGGGACTCACAAGAAGCAGTCATCACAAAGCAGGGGCAGTCTAGGCAGACACTGGGCAGGCAGAAGTGAGTGTAGATGCTCTGGGTGAAGGGTAGCTTTGGCGTGGATCACTGAACCAAGGCAATCAAGGGGACTCAAGACCCTACTTGGCCTCAGGAGGAGGCTGCTTACCCCCTCTCAGGAAGTTGTGTTCCTCCAGGGCACTTAATGGACAGGGTACAAAGTAGCCAGAGGTACCAGGAACCTGACAGAAGGAGCCCTGGAGACTTCCCCAGACTGCTGCCATTTTCATCCACAGCACAGAGCCATCAGGTATGACAGGTAGATGACTGATGTTGAAGTTGGGGAGGATTCAGATATCCCAGATGGAGATCGCTTCCTGGGAAGAGCTATTCAGCACCTTGTGTTTTCCAGTCACAGTGAACTGTTGGCATTTCGGAACGGGAGGGGGCAGCAGCGTCAGTAGGGTGCTCACTTGGGCCCAGAGGGCACTTTGTTCTCCATGGAAGGTCTTCCCAGGAGAAGGAGTCACAGGTAGCCTAGATCTCTGACTTCTGGTGCCTCCACCTCCTGCTTCTACATGGTCACTGCAGTCTCTTTGGGAGTCTCTGGGGGCAGTCTATCCAGTGAAACGGTGAGTGGGAAGATACCTCGTCTGTGGACACAATCCGTTCTTCCACAAGCAGCATGGTCGCTCCCCAAAATGTAGCAGGGCCCGGGGCCTTGGGTGAGAAGGGGACTGCAGCCTCAAAACAAACCCCCGCCTCCCAATTCTCCCTCACCGCCCCCACATCCCAGGGGTTCAGCATCCTGATCAGTGGCTCCCTGGCGGCCCTTCTCCGGCACTGACCGTGGCCAGGGTGGCCAGGGCGGTCGCCAGCTCGATCCAGGCCCCTCGGAATGCCAGGTCCGAGTCGCCCCGGTAGCGCAACATCCTGCGGACTGTCTCCCCCAGGTACAGATGGTTACTTCAGGATAACGCCCGGTACCGGCCCAGTTACCCAGGCAGCAGCGGGGGAAATATGGGAAATATTTCGAGTATTGGGCCTCCATTGGGTGGGAGGGCAACGTGGCCAGAAACCAGGGCGACAGGGAGCTTCGAGCTCCCTGCCACACGACTCTCAGGAGCTCAGTAGGCGAGTCCTGACACCGGAGGAGACTCCACCCAACCAGTGTTATTAATCAATGAGCCATCTTTCCAGTTCCCAGCAAGTGTACTCCTGCCTACGAAGCCAACTTCCCAGCTCCAAAGTATTGCCAATTCATGTTCAACCTGATGGTTGCAGGGTTGTTTTTTTTTTTTTTTCTTTTTTCTGCCACAAACCTGGAACCCCACAGATGTTGGCCAAGCTCTTTACCACTTTAAAAAGCATTTTGTTGGCCGGGCGGTGGTGGCGCACGCCTTTAATCCCAGCACTCGGGAGGCAGAGGCAGGCGGATTTCTGAGTTCGAGGCCAGCCTGGTCTACAGAGTGAGTTCCAGGACAGCCCGGGCTATACAGAGAAACCCTGTCTCGAAAAACCAAAAAAAAAAAAAAAAAGCATTTTGTTTTTAAAGGAAGGTTATTGGAGCTCCAATTGTTCTCATACCATCTCAGTACTAGGGTGCACATTCTATAAGACAAAATGATAGAAGCTACCCAGTGTCTGGAATGTACAGTTGTCATTCTCACACTCTCAGAGAAGCAGGTCACTGTCCCTACACTCAGCTTTTAATGATTGTAGACAATAAGACCACTTAACTGCAACTTTGCTTTCCATGATTTTTTTCTTTTTTTCGAGACAGGGTTTCTCTGTGTAGCCCTGGCCGTCCAGGAACTCACTCTGTAGACCAGGCTGGCCTCAAACTCAGAAATCCACCTGCCTCTGCCTCCCAAGTGCTGGGATTGAAGGCGTGCGCCACCACCGCCCAGCCTTTCCATGATTTTTGATATAGTCAATTATGGTCCAAAAACATGAAGTGGAAAACAAAACAAAAAAGTATGTTTCAAGTTGCATGTTATTCTGAGTGGCTTGCTAGAATCTTGTACCATCTTACTCTACCCACAGTGTCCTGCTCACACCTTATTAGGCCAAGCATCATTCCTTTGTCCACCATATGAATATGCTACCTTAAACTTACATAATGGCACCCTTAAAAATCTTAGATTCCTTGTGTACTAGTGGTTTGCCTTCATGCCTGTTGAGGTCATGTAAGGGTGTCAATTTCCCTGGAACTGGAATTACAGGTGGTTGAGCTGCCATGTCAGTGCTGGGAATTGAGCAACAAGTGCTCTAAAGCACTGAGTCATCTCTCTAGCTCCCACAATTGTGCAGTTAGTCATCAAGTTGTTGTGTCATTGCAGTCCTTGTGTTGTTAAGGCCCCATGTTACTTAGTAATGGCTCCAAAATGCAATAGTACCAACATTACTGACCTGTGTATGCTAAAGAGAAAGGTAGCAATGCTTTTAAAAAAGTGAAATAGGGGCTGGAGAGGTGGCTTGTTGGCTAAAGTACTGGCTGCTCTTCCAGAGGACTCTGATTCAATTCTTTGCACCCACAATGGTCTGTAACTCCAGCCCTAGGTATATAAATCCAGTCCCAAGAGATCCGACACTCTCTTTTGGCCTCCATATGCCCTGCACACATGGGCTATACAAATATATATGCGGGCTAAACATTCATTCACATAAAAATAATTGAAGAGAAATGGTCAAAATAAGGAAAACTAATATTCAAACATTTCTAACATTTACAGTAACAATGGATCTATCTGTGAAATTATGAAAGGAAAAAATGTGCTACTTTTGCTACGATTCAACTGTGCATAAGTGCTCGGTTAAAATGGAGAAGGTATTAAATTTGTTAGTGGGAAACATCAACAGAAAGCATGTTTCATTGGAAATGTGTGTCCCATTAAGTATTCAGGCCCTATGAACACTTCAGCAAAGGGGCCCTGAAACAAGTCCTTCTGAGTCATTTAGTACAGGGATGACTATAGCTCAAACAGGTTTGGTCAGGAAACAGATTCCTGGAGCAGTTATGCCTACAATCGGAGAATCTGCAGTCATGTTTCCAGCAGAATTTAAGATGATGAAGAAGCTGGAGATGCAGCCCGTGACTGAGCACCTGTCTAGCACATGGGATGCCCTATCTTTGATCCCTTGCACCACTGCCACCCACCCTCCCAATAAGCATGGTACTTCCAGCAATTGTGAGGCTGTGTAGGATGATCAAGAGGTCAAGGTCAGTCTTGGGGACAGAGAAGGCACAGCAAGGTCCTTTCTCAAAAACCCAAACAACACCGGGCAGTGGTGGCACACGCCTTTAATCCCAGCACTTGGGAGGCAGAGGCAGGCGGATTTCTGAGTTCGAGGCCAGCCTGGTCTACAGAGTGAGTTCCAGGACAGCCAGGGCTATACAGAGAAACCCTGTCTCGAAAAACAAACAAACAAAACAAAAACAAAACACAAAACAAAACAAAAAAAAAACAAAACAAAAAAAACAAAACCCCAGGAGGGGATGGTGTGATGGCTCACCAGATAAAGGTGCTTACTATGCCAGCCTTGTGACCCAAGTTCAATTCCTAGAACCCACACAAATATGGAAGTTGTTCTTTGACCCTCTACCATGTGTGGAGTGGTATACAAGTATGACATACCCATGCAGACAATAATAAATTTTAAAAACCTTGAAAACAAAAACCAAACCAAACAAAAAAGGGGTGAGGGAGGTGGCTCAGGGGTAAGACTTCTGGCTGTCAAAGCAAGAGGTCCTGAGTTCACTCACTATGCACATAGAAGCTAGCCTTGACAGCACATGCCTATAACATGTTGGGGATTGTGGAGAGCCAAAGTACTGGCATGAGAGCAATCTTTGTAGCCAAGGTCGGAGAGATAGTGCAGTCAAGAGGAACTCCTATCTATGTTTAGTCTGTAGAGAAACTTTCTCAAGAAGAATTTTGTTTGCTGAAGTGCTTATAAGCTGGAGCTGCAGAAATAAACTTGGAGCCTAGACCAGAACCTTGTCTTGGATTCATCTTCTCTCATCCGTCCTGCCTTTTAATTTCCAGGCCTCCTTTCAGGTGATCCCTGCTCGATCTTAAGCCGCTGGATGGCTACAGGGGATGTGTGTCCCAGGTACTTACTGAACAGTCAGTCTAGCCAAAAATGATGAACTTCAGGTTTAGTGAGACATCCTGTTTCAAAAAATGAGGTAGGGGGCTGGAGAGATGGCTCAGCAGTTAAGAGCACTCACTGCTCTTCCAGAGGACCGGGGTTCAATTGGCAGCTCACAACTGTCTGTAACTCCAGTTCCAGGGGACCTGACATCGTCACACACACATAAAACCACCATTTATTCAAATAAATGAATAAATAAAAGAGAACCATAGAGGATGATTCCCAATCTCTCCCTTGGCCTCCACAGGCACATGCACCTGAATATACATACATGTGCACAAACACCGCATACATACTGAACAATCTTGACTGTGCCTCTCTGTTACCCTTTCTATTGCTGTGATAAAATATTTGGGGTTATTTTGTCTCATAGTTCCAAGGGTATGGCTCATCATGGCAGGACTTCCTTGTAGGTATGTGAGCTGGTCACATTGCATTTGCAGTTAAGAGACAGAACAATCAATGTTCACGTTCAGCTAGATTCCTCTTCATGCAATCCAGGACCCAAGCCCATAGGATACTGCTGCCCTCCTGTAAGGCTGTTTCCCCACCTCAATAAACCTAATTAAGATAATTCCTCACAGACCTGGTCAGAGACTAACCAAACTAAATAATCTGGCACAGTTGGAACTGGAGGCTTGCCTCCTAGTGATTCCAGATTGTTTCACTTGGACAATGCTAACCACTATACTCCTATAATTTTATCACCGATGTGTATATATAGGACCAGCAGACATTTGGTTCAGTACTATCCAGTTTTAAGCATCTACTGGGGGTCTTTGAATATACTCCCCTTACATAGTTCAAAGGGTGCAAAAAGGGAAAGACATTTGAAATGACAGCAATGTGAGTGGTGGTGCATGCATGCCTATAATCTCAGCACTTAAGGAGGGAAAGGCAGGGTGCGTGATGCTCTGTCTTGAAGACTTCAAATGTACCTGATGCTTGTTTTTTCCTGATGGACTCAGCTGTTGATTTCTGACTGTTTCCTTTCTTCTATTAGGCTCTCTTATTAATCTTGCCACTAATCCCAGCAAACACTCTGGATGAATAATGTAGACAAAAAATTTAATTTTTCTTTTTACTGCAAAAACAATATTTTGTTCCCAGTATCTTTTCACTGCCATGTTGTCATCTGAACAAGCATCAAACACTTCACAGATGTTGGTACAGCAACATTACAGGAGATAATTGTCTTCTTTTCCTTTTGCAGTGCTGGGGATTGAACCCACGGTCTTGCATATGCTAGGTAAGAACCCTAACATTCAGCTACATGCTCAGCCCCAAAACTTCTCTTTTAAAATAAAAAGAATTGGGCTGGTGAGATGGCTCAGTGGTTAAGAGCACTGACTGCTCTTCCAGAGGTCATGAGTTCAAATCCCAGAAACCACATGGTGGCTCACAACCATCCACAATGAGATCTGATGCCCTCTTACAGGATGTTTGAAGACAGCTACAGTGTACATACATGTAATAAATAAATAAATAAAAACTTTAAAAAAATAAAAAGAATTATAGATAAAACTCCTTAGTACTACAATCTTAACTAATATCCATAAAAAAATCTCAACAAGGTTAAAAACTATTGTTTTATTAAAGAAAGTATAAAACATTGAATTCTACATTTTAACACACTATTATTTTAAGAATCAGCCAAATCTCTTCATATTGATGTATGTTTCAACAATTCCACTTTGAATAAAATCCTGAATCCTGAAAAATAAGTGGGAAGAAAAGTTGTTATTTACATAATTCTTCTACTTTTGGTTTTTCAAGACAGGATTTCTCTGTGTGGCCCTGGATATCCTGGAATTTCCTCTGTAGATCCGACTGGCCTTGAATCTAAGAGATTCACCTGCCTCTACCTCCCAAGTGCTTAAAGACATTCCCCACCATCACCCAGCTCAAAATTCTTGTTTTTAAAGGTGGGTGCAGGTTGGAGAGATGGCTCAGAGGTTAAGAGCATTGACTGCTCTTCCAGAGGTCCTGAGTTCAATTCCCAGCAACCACATGGTGACTCACAACCATCTGTAATGGGGATCTGATTCCCTCTCTGGTTTGTCTGAAGACAGTGACAGTGTACTCACATACATGAAATAAATAAATCTTTAAATGAAGAAGGTTGGTGCAATTACATAATATAAAATACACTATCTCAAACATTCTAAGGGTGCAGTTTGGTGCAGATAACTATATTCACTGTTGTTCAATTTCTATAGCTTTCAATTTGCAAAATTAAAAATCTATATTCAATAAACAATGAGGCCTTCTTTGCTTACCCCCACCATCCGTGGAAGCACTATTCTGTTCCTGTGACTGTTCTTTGGAACAGGGTCTCACACAAGCCCAGGCTGCCCTAGGACCCTGGGTCCTGCTGCCGCCACAGGAACTTGATATTTTAGATGTCTCATATACAATACTTGTTCTTTTGTAACTTTTTCATTTGAAGCATAATGTCCTCAAGATTCACTCTGGTTGCAACAGGTGACACTCCCCTTTTAAAATTGACAGTCCCTCTGTTACATATACGATGCACGGTATTACCATATTTTTGCACTTTCAGCTTGCTTCCAAGAGAGTACTGCTGTTTTTTAATAGGATGCCATGAATATGAGGGTATACATTTTTTGAGATCTTGCTTCCTATTCTTTAGTATACATACCCAGATGTAGATTTTTGACATCATATGGTTGCTAAGAGAACATTATACTCTTTTCAAAACAGATAAATCAATTTATACCTCTACCAACAATGAACAAGTGTCCAATTTTTCCACAAAATGCTTGCCAGCTATTTTTGGTAGTCATTTGATCAAATATGTAAATTACTCCTGGATTGTCCATTCTGTTACACCTACTATTGTATAAATAAATTTTTTTTTAAATAAAAAAGACAATTTAAGCCGGGCGGTGGTGGTGCACGCCTTTAATCCCAGCACTGGGGAGGCAGAGGCAGGTGGATTTCTGAGTTTGAGGCCAGCCTGGTCTACAGAGTGAGTTCCAGGACAGCCAGGACTACACAGAGAAACCCTGTCTTGAAAAACCAAAAAAAAAAAAATACCATCATCATCTGTAATGTTGCTGTACCTATATCTATACCTAGCACCTGTAACCCTAGCACTCAGGAGGTTAAGGCAGAAAGATGGCATGTTTGAGACCAGCCTGGGTGACATATGTCTAAAAAAAGATACAGTAACTAGACTTTGGTAATAGGTGAAAGAGTAAGACTTCCTCATTTAGTATGTTTTTAGAATTATATTGATTGTAATACATATACCATCTGAACCTAGTTTTGAAAGACAGACTTCCTGGGAGGGTGGTACATGTCCTTAATCTCAGAATTTGGGAGGCAGAAGCAGCCAGATTGTCATTTACATAGGGGGGTTCCAGGACACAGTAATATCTAAAGAGACTGTCTCAAAAGAACAAACAACAAAATAAACAAAAAAGACAGGGATTTGAATATCTACACCATAAAACTTTACCTGTGGCACCTGTGCTACACACGACATTAGTAAAACTTCTGGGGCTTTCCTTGAGGTCTTCCCATTTTTTTTTCCATCTCTCTCTTTAGTTTATTTGCTTTGTATCTCTCAGCCATTAAAACAAGTTCCTCTGGGATATTCTGAAATTATTAAATGTATTATTAGGATTCTGTGTTCCTTTCTATGACATGCTGAATGATCTTCAAATTACTTCAGAATCCCACAATTATAAGACATTTTCGAAAAAAAGGGGGGGGAGGTAGGTGGAGAAAGGTCTTTCTCTGCCATTTAACTCCTAAATATGTTTATTTCTAAGCTACAAGCTAAGAATAACCTCAACTGTACCCATCACTCTGCTGCTCCGTTTCTGTTGTTTCCTCGCTGCTGAACATGTTTTTATTTTTGATTTTTTTGTTTGTTTTATTTTATGTGTATGACTACTTTGCCTGCATGTATGTCTAGGCACCTCCTCTGCACCTGGTGTTTGCAGAAGCCATAAGAGGGTGTCAGATTTCCTAGAACTAGAGATGATTGTGAGCCACATGCTCATGAGAAATTGGTTCTGGGTACTCAGGAAATGTGCTCTTAATTGCTGAGCCATCTCTCCAGCCCCAACACATCTTAAAAAAAAATCATATATTTTATGTTGTGTTTGTGTGTGCTCAGGCTCCTGGTTAGAGGACAATTCTTGGGAGTCAGTTCTCCCCTGCCACACTGAGACATCTGAGGATCAATTTCAGGTTGCCAGGCCTATGTGTACTTGTCTCACCCATTTAGCTATCTCAGTGGACCTTATATATTTTTTAACTAAATTATAAAACAGTAGGTTTCCACTCTATGTTTTTTTCACACATCCTTCATTTTGGCCAGCCTTCCTCCTCTCTCTCAGACTGCCAACACCCCTTTTTAGTGGAACCATTTCTTATGGATTCTGTCTCACCTTTGGACCGAGAGTGCTTTGACTGCTATCTGTTGTTCACTCCTATACGTTAGGCTTTCCACTCTTATACTCCCATAGCTCACAAGCTTTGCCAGTTGATAACCCTTATATTAATTTACTGTTATACATCTTACTCGGTAAGGACCCTCAGTACCTGTCATAACATATGAATAAACATGAACATGTATATTTCTAGTAAGTTGCATATTCTCACCTGATTTGCTCTTTCCAAAATATTAATCAGTTCGGTGGCAACCCTCCAATCATTTCTTGTGATAAGGGTAATTGACATTCCAGTTCGCCTTTAAGAGGAAAAAAGTTCATGTCATCTATCTATCTATATGGTATATATTCTCATAATTCAGTTAATACAGAAAACAGAACAAAACCAAGAAACCTCAACCTTTACACATATGTGGTATAGAGCTAGTATCACATAAACAGCAATTTAGAATCTAAATAGTCATCCCTTAGCATTCAATGGCGTTGGCTCTAGGACTTCATGAGGACATCAAATCATAGAGTGCTCAAGTCTCTTACATAAAATGTAATAATACATTACATAATAATCTTAATACATAAGATTTATGTATTATCCTGTATAATATAAATCAGTGCCTAGACTACGTATCATACTTGTACACATATATGCACACACATACACACTTTACTAAAATAGATGTCATAATCTTCTATCTTTGGAACAAAGACAAGAAAATATTCTGCGTGTTCAGCACAAGCAGTTTTTAAAAAAACATTTTTGATTTATGGCTGGACAAGTTTGAAGACATAGAAATTCTGGGTTCAGAAGGCTGGTATAATGTTCAGGTTACATTAAAAACAGCCCAAGAGTTCAACAGTAAAGGTAAAGGTTCTCTTCTCATGCTAATACAAATCTGAATACTTTGTCGATAATAATAAAAATAATCAACTGAGCACAGTTCACTGTTGGAATGCTGCATAAACAATTACATACTTGGAAAGCCAAGGCAGGAAAATCACAAGGTTCAAGGCTTGTCTGTGGGATGCGGGTAGTGGGAATACAAAGAGGCCCAGGGATATGGCTTAGTGGTAGTGCCCTTCCTAGTATGTATGAGGCCTTATATATTTTGTAATCCCAGTATTACAAAAACAAACACAAACACACATGGGGGTCTGGAAAGATGACTGTTCTTCCAGAGGTACTGAGTTCAATTCCCAGCAACCACATGGCAGCTCACAACCATCTATAATGGGATTCTATGCCCTCTTCTGGTATGCAGATCTACAGGTAGACAAAGTGTTCATATACATAAAATACACAAACAAATAAAAAAGAACAAAATGTTAAAAGAAAGAAAGAAAAAAACCCTATAGACAACAATAAACAATTAAAAAAACCAAGAAGCCAATCACAGCAGGATCTAGTTCATCCAGATGAAAAGAGATAAAAGAATCAATAAGGGTCAAGAAAGAAACAGAACATTTAGAAGAGAATAAAATGGTTTCTGGGCAAGAACAGTCTCTGAGGGGGTGATGGGAATCCAGAACCAGAACTTGCTTCTCTCCAAGGTAGACCCAGCTGGCTTACCCTGCTCTCCCAGTGCGCCCTACTCTGTGTACATATTCTTCAATGTTCCGTGGAAAATCATAATTGTAGACATGAGTGATATCATGGACATCAAGACCTCGAGATGCCAAGTCAGTAGCAATAAGTATTCTCACTTTACCTAAAGAGTAAAGACAAACACTAAACCTGTCTGGTAATAGTGAGTCCAAAACATGTTAAAATTAATTACTTTTATTATTTAATCAGATGATTATTGCTTACATGAAAATGGAAAAGAAAGATTTTTAAACTACTGGCAAATCACAACACAACATACCACAGTTCAACAAATGGTTCTCTCCTGACCTATCTGAACGATATGGGAAAGAAAAATGTTTCAATGTGGTCTGAATGAGAATAGCCCCCATACACTCCTATGTTTAAATGCTTGGTCCCGGGCTGGAGAGATGGCTCCGCGGTTAAGAGCACTGACTGCTCTTCCAGAGGTCCTGAGTTCAAGTCCCAGCAACCACATGGTGGCTTACAACCATCCATAATGAGATTGGATGCCCTCTTCTGGTGTGTCTGAAGACAGCTACAGTGTACTCATCAATAAAATAAATAAATAAATATAAATAAATAAATATCTAAAAAAAAATGCTTGGTCCCTTGTTGGTGGAACTGTTAGGGAAGGATTAAGAGGTGTGGCCTTGTTTGAGAAGGTGTGTCACTGGAGGATGGCTGAAGTTTCAAAAGCCCCCCCAGCATTCCTAGTGCAGCTCTCTGCTTCATGAGCCCTCAGCTATTGCTCCAGTGCCTGCCTGCCTGCTGTCAAGCTCCTCGTGATGGTGAGGGGCCCCAAAGAAACCCTTCCTTTTATATGTTGTCTTGGTCATGGTGTTTTATCACAGCAATAGAGAAGTAACTAAAATATACATCATTCAGTTAAACTAAGATACAGTCTCCATTATAAGATAATATTCTGACACTTGTTCATGTATTAGTCTTTGTGGAGTTGCCTAGTTATCTCTCAGAAGCAGATAAATAGAGCTTTAGCAAGTCTATTTTAGGGTTTATAAGGCAAGGACAGACTAAAAAATGGGACTATGAACAGATACCATCACCCACCCAGTCAAGCCCAGGTTCTAGACTTACCTGAAAACTACAACAGACAGCAATTATAACTCACCTGTCTTAAAGTTCTCTAATGCTTTCTCTCGGTCACTCTGTTCTCTGTTGCCATGCAGAGACTCCACTGATATGTGTCGGAGAATCAGATCACTTGATAAGTGATCGGCACTGAAGCAAAGAATAAAGTTAATGATCTTAAGGGCTTATTCTAATACCATTATCGAGTAGCAAACTGTCAAGTTGTCCCCATTTGAAATTAGCTACAAACAGAAAGTCATGAGTCAATCAAGTGGACTGCTGAGGACGAGGAGGACAGAGGGAAGTACCTACACAGCTTTTCTGCTGACAAAGACAATGACTTTGTCTTTAGGTGACATATTCTCAAGGAAGGTCTGGATATGAGTTCGTTTCTCTTCTTCTGTGGTAATGATTATATTTTGTTTCACTGTACTCACAGCCTAGATAATTCAGAGATCATAGTATATTAGCACCAGAGAGAAGCCCCTGTGGCTCAAACAATGCATTTGTAATCAATTCATACTTTGAAAACACAAAAGTAGTGAGCATAGCAAATTACCTATTTCTACCCAGCATGTGAGCTCAGTCTTTGATTTTTATCATTTGTTTACCTGAGTCTGGGAACACCTGAATGACTGGCAGGCATGCTGTAAGCTATTGGCTACCGCTGTAAGAACAACCATCACCTAATACCATGTTTGCAAGAATTATCTTCCTGAACCTTGGATATCAGACTTCATGGATGAATGAGAGGATAAAATATGAGTCTCAATTCAGTGAGTACTTCAGCAATTTAATACAAAATCACTGGTGTCATTATTTAACCACAATAAAAAAAATCTCTTTAGATTGAAGTACTTTAGATGAAGTACTCCCATTGTTTCTCCAGAATGTTTATCACTTTACCAAGTATTATTTCATATTACTCTTAATTTTTATGTATATGTATGCAGAAACATAAGAGTGGAGGCCTAAGGTTGACAGAATCTTCCTCAGTTGCTTCCTACTTCATTAAGGCAGGGTCTCTTACTGAACTTAGAATTCTATGACTTTGCCTAGTTTCAGTAGCTGGCTTGTCCAGGGATCCTGTCTTTATGATCACCACATCTGCCTGGTTTCCACTTAGGTTCTGATGATCTGAATTCCACATATTTCAGTGGTGAGTACTTTATCCAATAAACTGCCTCTCCAACCCCTCTATTTTCTATTATATAGTATTAGTAAACTAATGAATCAACAGAACAGACATATCAAAATTTGCTATTTTCTTTCCTTGTGTTGGGGATTGAACCCAGAGTTTCATGAATGCTAAATATCACTATCTATCACTAAAGTATACCCCACTATGTTCTTTAAGCACAATTTAAAAAAGTTTCAATAGCAATAAAACAAGCTTACAACTAGATCCAAAGTACCAACATAGACAATCATTGGTTCTTTCAAGTAAGATTGTGCAAGACGGCGGACAGCATATGGCCAAGTAGCACTGAAAACAAAACAAGATACATCATCATCAAAACTTTATTATAACATGTTACCAAATTTCTTTAAGCATTCTGTGAATCATGTTACTCATGAAAGACATTTTTATATTTCCAATCTGTTAAATGAGTGAAACAAATTTACAATTAAATTCTACTAAGAGTTGTCTGTCTGGCTACAGTTAAGCTATTGGATGCAATCTTTTTTTTTTTTTTTGGGTTTTTCGAGACAGGGTTTCTCTGTGTAGCCCTGGCTGTCCTGGAACTCACTCTGTAGACCAGGCTGGCCTCGAACTCAGAAATTCACCTGCCTCTGCCTCCCAAATGCTGGGATCAAAGGCGTGCGCCACCACTGCCCGGCGTTTTTTTGGATGCAATCTTTAACTAGGTTTAATAAAAGATAGTTTTTCATTCACTTATTTTTCATTTATATTATCTAAAGATTAAAATACCTATATAACTTCAAATAAAAGTTTCATATATAGAAAGGTAATAGAAGGTTAGTTATATCTTATCCTTTATAAAAGACAAAATGAACAAACCACCAAAACCAAATAATCTATAATTATCACATAATGTCAGCAAGGAAAAACAAGTACTTAGGCTCAATACAAACCACTGTAAGTATACTGGTCAAAAGCTATATAGATTTTCTTCAATATACATAAAGTATGAAATTGGTCACCTTTTGTACCTTCATATACAATGAAACATAACTTCAATTTTTGAAATGTCAGAAAACAAAAAAATAAAGTGATTAAGTAGTTTTCCTGTCATCAAAATATCCTTTTTGTAACTTAAAAAATTTCCATTCACACAAAAATGCTTTTTATTTTATCAAATCCACCCTTCACTGCCTTCCTAACTCCTACTAGGATCCTCTCTCCCACCTTCCAGCCTCGGGGCTATCCTCTTTCTCCGGCTCTCTCTTTCACAGACACACACAGACACACCCAACTTCCTGAGTTCAATGTGTTGCCACATGCATGTAGGTGTAGGGCTACACACTGAAGCATAAGCAACCTACCATGGCCCCATTCCTGAAGAAAACTTACTTTCCACTGGCAACTGTTCAATCCAAGCTAGAACTCTGACTAGATTGATTGTATGTAGGTCTTGTGTAGCTTGTCATGTCTAGAAGACACTGTTTTACAGTCCTCCCTGACTTCTGGCTCTTTCATTCTTTTACCCCCTCTTCTGTGACATTTCATAGACCTGGGGGTGGAAATCATATACTAGTCTTTAAATAAAAGGTTTAGTTTTTTACTTTAATTACATGTATATGTGTGCATGGGTATATGCATGTGTCTGCAGGTGCCCCTACAGCCCAGAGGCATCGGATTTCCTGGAAATGGAGTTACATGTGTGAGTCATCTGATGTGGATTCTGGGAACTGAATCTGCGTCCTCCGCATGAGCAACAAGCACTCAAATCACTGAGCCATCTCTCCAGTCTCCACACCTTATTCTTATTAGACAATATGGGCCTAGGAAGAATTATTACTTATACATCACACAATCAATCATTGCTTCCTCAGTTTTTTATCAGGAAAAATAATCAGATATCAAATGTTAACCTCTAAAGATAAGTGATCATTTATTCAACATAGATTTTCCATGAAATGTAAATTTCATGTAAAACCCATAATGAGTGGCTCAAGCGGGAAAAAGTACTCACTGCCAAGGCTGAGAACCTGATTCCACTTCCAGAACCTTTATGGTGGAGGGAACCTACTCTTGTAAGTTGTCCTTTGACTTTTCCACATATGCCACAGTGCATGCACCCACAAACAAAAATAAATATAGCAGGGCATGATAGTGCATGCCTTTAATTCCAGCACTTGGGAGGCAGACCTCTGAGTTTGAGGCCAGCCTGGTCTACATGGAAAGTTCTAGGCTAGGCAGAACTTTAGAATGTCTCCAAAAACAAGATAAAATAACAAATACATCCATAATGTAGGAAAGCTGTAACAGTCAATGATAAAGTAGCCATTATTATAGTTACATTTAAGAATCTCAAAATACTTTTAAGTAATGCTCTAAAATATTGTTGAGAAATCAGCCTAATAGAATGGGTTTTTAACTTACTTCTATTCGGAATACATAACTAGGCACACCTACCTTGTCATAATAGTCTGCCGGTCTGGACGTACATCTAACAAAATCTTCATTATCTGGGGTTCAAATCCCATGTCCAGCATCTTGTCTGCTTCATCTAGAACCTGTACTCAAAGCGAAAAATGTAGTCAATCTCATATCTAAACACTTACTTCTCCCATTAAGCCTATAACCACTTCAACTTCTGAGAGACCCAAAATAAACTTTCTGTGGGCATAAAATACAGACTCATTTGTTTCACTTGATTCCCAGTTGCTTCTTTGGCCATCGAGTGAGAAAAAAATGAATATCCAACTTTCCTGCTCTTAACTATGCTAAACAGAATGGAAAATAGTCCCAGAATACAAAGTTCTATATATAAAATAGCCACCTCATCACCCAAATTTTTCTACAGATTCAGTTCTTTTGCCTCCCAGTATTCCAAACCTTTATTCCATGATTACCAAATAGGTTACACTTTTCAGGTTGATAAAGTTATTCATTTGCAGGTCATTCAATCTTCCAGGAGTTGCAATGATGATGTCTACACCTTTGGAAACATCTTGTATTTGTCCATCTCTATCACCACCACCATATACACAAACACTTAAAAAAATCAAGAAGTTCAAATTTAAGCAAAGAATATGCCATAATTTAAAACTGCAACTAGCCTAAACATTTTGGTTATAGGATAAGATGAAATAAAAGAGAATCTGATGTTTTCAGGAGTACCTGTCCCTTTGTGGAAACTATCCACACCCCTGGGCCACAGTGTTTCCTAAAGAACTGCTTCTGCATTGTTTGGCTCTATGACATGACTACTGTGCTCAGATCAGATTCTGTAGGGGTGAAACTAATGAAGATGAGAGAAGCTACACTGACCAAAGGGAAACTCAGTAAGACCCTGTCCTGCTAGTAAAACACAGAAGTGATTTTACACATGTATTTTATTTTTTGAGACAGGGTTTCTTGACTGTCCTGGAACTCAATCTGTAGACCAGGCTGGCCTTGAGCTCAGAGATCATCTACTGTCTGCCTCCCAGATGCATCACATGGTAACTCACTAATATGTATGACATTGTATACCAGTTGAAAATTAGTATGTAGAGTTGGGGTGATAGCTCAGTGGTTGAACTCTTGGCTAATATGCACAAGGCTGTGAATTTGGACTCAAGAACCACACACACAGACATTCTAAATTTAAATAAAGTTACTACAAACGTGAAGGTGAAGATAACACTTGTACAGAAATGACTTACCTTTTAAGATCACCATATGAATATTTAGAACATTCAGCTTCTACTTGAAGAGCTAATTCCCGGGTGGGCGTAAGGACTAACATGCCCGGTCCATTTCTTTGTTCTCTAGCTCTTTAAAAGGGAAATAATAATACTAAGTTGTTTGTCTTAGATGCATTGAAAGTTCTTTAAGAATAAGATTTTCAATAATGAGTATCAAAGACAGACAAGGCATATTTGTACTTTTTGGTGAAGTGTATGATTAAAAGTTTCTCCTGTAGACTTTGGTTTATTAATCACAATTAACATACCTAAATATATAAGCTGCTGGTATAAGTTTCTATAAATTTTTACTACAAAGGCATAGTTACCATAAAAATGACAAAAAGTCACATACACCACAAATCCACTGTCACAAATTCTTATTTATTCACTTAACATGACTTTTTAATTAACAGTTCACTTGAAATGACATTTTCTCATTGAATAGAACTATAGTGGACAATTTATTCATACAATTTTAATTAAACAGCATGATTTAGGACAATTTAAACAATTTGACTGCAGTGTCTTTCTATTATGACTCTGGTGGTAACTGCTGCATATTGCTTCCTAAAATAGTTTTATGAATGTATACTTCATCAGCATAACCACATGCATCCTGGCCAAGAAGAGGCATCAGTCTGAACAATGCAAGAAATGACAGGAACTTAATTAGAGTCTGGTTCTATATCTATTAAATCCCTACTAAGAGAGTGAAGCCAAAGGAATTCTTACAGTGGTTGAGAGTCTAGATGAATAAATCCAGGCATTAAGTAGGACAGTGTCTTCCCTGTTCCAGTTTGTGCTACTCCAATTAGATCTATTCCTTGCAGAACTATTGGCCACGCCTGTGACTGAAAAAGAGTAATATACTCAAACAAGAAGCATAACTATGTTTGACATCTGTTCTTGTCCTTCAGCTCTATGTTTTAAAATACATTGTTGTTAGGCATTTGCTGTGCTAGCAGGAGGTACTGGGCACATGCTTTTAAGACACAGCTATTCCCTGGTGGTTTAACTTCTAACACACATTAATTGGGGGAAAGTGTTAAATGAAAAATTTAAAAAGGCATACCTGAATTGGTGTAGGTTTTTGAAAGCCTGCTCTTTTAATATTTTCCATAACTTGAGGGTAACCTTGAAAGGCATCTTCAAATTTACATATAGGGTTGGGGATAGGACGTTTCTCACCATCTTTCAAGTCATCACATGTTATATTAAAATTTTCTTTCCTTTATAGAAAATACAAGCATTAGTGGATTTTTTTCAATTTCCATAAGAAAGAAAAAATATTTCTTACAATCAGTTTGGGTAACAGCTAGAAATTCATCTGCAACTGATTAAAACCAGACTTGTAGAATTTTAAGGTAGAAAAGACTAAAAAATGGAGGGCTGGACATGGTGGCACACACTTGGAATGCAGCACTTGGGAGGTGAAGACAGGAGGATTTGAGGCCAGTCTGGGATATACAGACTATTTCAAAACAAGCAAACAAATGAACAAAGAGAAAGAGAAATAGGAGCCTGTTTCCTCTTATGTGAGAGTGCAGAGGGAAAGGCAACTCTCCTTCAATTATATGGATGGATGAAGGAATGAGTATGGAAAGTGGAACCCACATATGTGAACGTAACGCAAAACTAGACAAGCATGGTCCTAAGACTAGTTATGTGACCAAGGTTTAGCATTAGCTCACTCATCTTTCCCATCCATCCATCCATCCATCCATCCATCCATCCATCCACAAGTCTCATGTGGCCTTGACTATACTCAAACACTACATGTAGCTTACAATGACCTTAAATTTCTTGGTCATCCTACCTCAAATTCCATAGTGCTAAGATTACAGATATGCACTATTATGCAGAGCCATTACTTTTACAACAGACTTATTATTTTTAAGATTCGTATCAGTTTTTAAGTTTTAAGTTTTAAGGCTGTTATTAAGAGACTGGAGAGATGGTTCAGCAATTAGGCATACTTGCTGCTCACACACTGGGGTTCAGTTCCCAGTACCCCACACATAGTGGCTCATAACAGTTTGTAACTCTTTTTCCAGAGGATTCAGTGCCCTCTTCTGGCTTCCTTGGGCACTGAATACATGAAGTGTACACATACCCATACAGGCTAAACACTCACAAACTCATAAAAAAATCTTATGGCATCAGGAAGGAAATGAAGAGGTTAAGAAATTATTCTTTGCTTTGTAGCAGGCAGAATACAGAAAAGCATACCTGGCCAAAATTCAGAGAATAACTGATTGAAAATGTGTCTTCTAGATATGAGAAGGGAGCTGCACCCATGAAACCTCAGGTATACGGCTGCCTAAACAAGACCTGAATAGTTACACCAATTGACAAGTATGGCTGAGGGCGCAAAATCTCACAAGGCCCCACCCCCAAATGAAGAGCTACAGGCAATCAGTGTCTATTGAGGGAGAAAGAATCATTCTTCCCCAAGGACAAAGCTCCTAAGTGGTTATCTAACACCAATAGTCAGCCCTGAAAACATATATTATGTAACAACAGATAGAGTTGAGCAGGATACATAATTCGTGTAACAATGATATGTAACAGTAAGAAAAACGCCATGAATTTGAAAGAAAGGGACACAGGGTAAGTTGGATGGAGGAGACGAAAAGTGAACATGATGTAAATATAGCACACGCATGTGAAACTTAAAAAAAAAAAAAAGAGGAAAAGCAATTACAGTGCTGGCCAGATGGCTCACTGAGTAAAGGTGTAGGACAGCAAGTCCACAGTTCTATCCCTGACACCACAGGGTAGGAGAGAAGCAATTCCTGTAAGTGATCCTTTGGCCTCCATGTGTGTGCCATGCCATACATATATGTGTGCACATACACATAGATAAATAAGTGTAATTAAAAGGTAATGGGTTTCATTGGAAAAAAAAGAAATTATTGTATTTAAAAAACAAGTTTTTTACCTTTTCAACTTTTCACTGTTAGCTGGTTAGCTAGGTTGTAGAATACTGGCCTAGAATGCATGAAGCCCTGAGTTCACTCCTAAGCACACATACGCTGGGCAGGATGATGCACACCTATAATCTCAGCATAAGGAAGGTAGAGGCAGGAGGATAAGAAATTCAAGGTCACTTTCGGCTGCATAGTAAATGAGGCCAGCCTGGGAAGGCAGTCTCAGAAAAAAAAAAAAACAACTTACAATTTATATTTATTTACTTAACATGTGTGTATATGTATGTTGGCAGTGGGGCACATACTTGCCACAGTGCCCATGTGGAGGTCAGAGTCAACCATGTGGATCACAGGCTGTCAAACCAGGTTTTCAGGTTTTATGGCAAGTGCTTTTAACTGTTGACCAACCTTACCAGCCCTAAAAAAAAAAAAAACCAAACAAACAAAAAAACCCAAAACCCCCTTAATTTTCCAGTGTTGGAGACATCATTTTCTAAACTACTACCTAATACAATAGGCATCCCTAACATGTGACAATTTAAATTTGAATTTAAAATACAGTCATGAAAATTAATGATGGGGGATGTATTCTGAAAGATTAGTGATCAGCAATTTCTCGGTTTCATAAACATGACAGTGTATTTGCACAAAACTATATATAACTGTCAAATACAACCTGGCCTTTATAATTTTATGTACTTTAAATTTTGTATCTCATTATTTTATGTGTATAAATGTTTTGTCTGGATGTCTAATACCCAGAGGTCAAAAGAGGAAGTTGGATTCCAGGAATTGAGTTATAGATGGTTGTGAGCTGACATTCAGGCGTTGGGAATCAAACCTGGGTCCTTTAAAACTCTTAAAAATTAAACTCTCCAGCCTAACTCGGCCTTTAAAAAATAATTATTTATTTTCATGTTTCTGAGTGTTACCCTTGCATGTATATTAGTGCACCTTGTGCATGCCAGGCAAGCATTGTACCAGCTGAACTATATTCTTGGCCCTACAGTAATTGTTTAAATTAGGGAGGACCAAAACCAGAGTCTTGTACATGCCAGGTAAGCACTCTACTACTGAGATGCCCCCAGGCCCTAGTTTACTTTGGTTAGAACAAATATACTTTAAAATCATGCTCAGGAGCTGTCATTTGTTCTCATTGTATTTTACAAGCTGTCCGTTACACAGTATACTCTCACCAGCACAGCTTTAGTTGTACCACATTATCACACACATGTGAATAATGCATTGCATTGTGTTATGGCAGCTACAATCACTTCAAAATAGTAATTCTTCAGATCCAGTATATAATCCTATGGGGTCACTATCATGGTTGAGGTTGACTTTTCACCCCAGCATGTACTGTTCCCCAGCTATAAGAGCCACAGTTAGTGTTCAGTTGATATGTATAATACTGAGACACACACAGACCAGATTCCATCATCACAACCGGACATCTGTTGTTATTTGTGAGTCTTGCTGACCTTGAACTCATGATGCTCCTGCCTCTGCTCCTGAGTGCTGGGATTACAGGCATGTGCCACCATGCTCCACTGGAGTATTCAACAAAAATGCTCTAAAATTCATGTAAGATGCAGCCAAATCTTCAGCTGAACAAACACAGAAGTTGGGTGTAGTAGTCCAATATAATCATTCAAAATCCTTGCCTAATGAGTCAACAGTCAAGACCTAAGAACACACTGAGGTAATGAAACAACTACTCACCTCCAGTTGTCTATCTGCACTTGTGACATTGAGCTTGTCGTTGCTGACTCTGTGTAAAAGTTTTTCTTAATTGGAGGTAAATCTGAGACAAAGATGACAATCCAAACTTTGATAAATAAGAATACTGTACATTTACTAACACTTATTCAAAACTACAAGTATCAAACTAGAATAATATTTAGTTCTCTATGCGTACAGTTTTAGAAAGTTCTACATGTTGCCACCCAGGATTATGCCAGTCTAAAAGATTTCTTTTTGGTTTTTCTTTCAACTATATTTTTCACCCAGGAAAGAATGTTTTTAAAAATAAATGTATTTTGTTACTTACTATATATGTCTGTGTACATCTGTGTGAGTGTATGCCACATGTGTAGGTGTCTGTAGTGGCCAGAAAAGGTAGTCAGATCCTCTGGAGCTGGAGTCTCAGGCAGTTATGAGTCAGCCAACAAGGGTGTTGGGAATTAAACTCAAGTCCTCTGCCAGAGTCACAGGTATTCTTAACCATTCAGCCCCCAGGAAGAAGTTTTTAACAGCAAACAGGAGAGAATGATTTTTTTCTTATGCAGGGACTCACTGTGTAGAACAGGCTGGCCTTAAACTAACATAGATCTGCCTGCTTCTGCCTCCCAAGTGCTGGGATTAAAGGTATGTGCCACTATGGCTGGCTGGAAAACATGATTTTTAAAGAAGCCCAAATAATTGCAACAAATGAATTTATTGTAAAAACACTTAAGATTGATTTTAATTTTTCTTCAAAAGTCATTAGTTTAAAATCTTTTAGATTTATTTTTATCTAGTTAGCTTTTTAGATTAAAATCTCATTACATAGCTCTGGCTGGCTTTAAACTTACAGAGATCTGCCTGCCTCTGCCTCCTGTGTGCTGGGATTAAAGGTGTCTGCTACCATACCAGGCTATTTTTATTATGTGTATGAATATATGTCTGTATGTGGGTATGTTAGTGCAGGTGCCTGCAGGGGCCAGAGACACTGAATCCCCTGGAGCGGGAATAACAAGTGGTTCTGAGACAACCACCATGCGTCTTAGGAACAAACTCCTGTTTCTGAAAGAGCAGTACTATTCACTCTTAGTCACAAAGCTATCTCTTCAGTTCCATAACATTAGTATTTATTTTCGTAATACTGATAATCAAACTCAGAACTTCATCTTCAGGAAAAGTACTCTACCATTCAGCCATAAACTCCCAGCCCCCATACTACTACTTTTAGGCATTAAATATAGATCCTCATTCAATTTTATGAGGTTTATGAGGTTGTCTCAATCTTGTGTGTATATGTGAGTGTATATGCATGTGCAAGCCAGAGAATGGCGGTCCTTGTTGCCTTTCACTGAATTTGAAGCTCACCAACTGGCTAGAGTGGGCTGGTCAATGAGCTCTTAGGATCTACTTGTCTCTATTCCCCAAGCTATGGCATTATAGACATTCAGCATCCACCTTGCTTTTTATAAGTGGGTGCTGGAGATCTGAACTTGGTCCTCATGCTTAATGTGGCAAGCACAAGAGTTATGACCTTCTGTAACTCTTGAGGTTGTAAAAGTTCATTATACCTCTTCTAAGCTTAATTCCTTCCAGTGTCCCCATAACACATCGACTGTCTAAAAACTTAACATGCAGAGGTTCTGGCCCACATAATGATATAGTTACCAACATTTTGATTACTTTATCATTAGCATATTATCTTTTGTTTATATGTGAAGTATGTGTATGTATACACACATCTGTGTATGAGAGTATGCTCTAGCCAGTAGAGGCTAGAGGGCAATAAGGTATCTCCCTCTATCCCTTTCGCTATATATTTTTTTGAGGCAGGATGTCTTGTTGAAGCTGGCAGTCAGTCCTCCTGGCTCTGTCTCCCTACCCA
Organism: Grammomys surdaster; assembly: GCF_004785775.1. Classification (NCBI taxonomy): domain Eukaryota; kingdom Metazoa; phylum Chordata; class Mammalia; order Rodentia; family Muridae; genus Grammomys; species Grammomys surdaster. The sequence goes on from NW_021620336.1 coordinate 1,096,916, forward strand.
CATGCTCGAGTTATAAGCATGCACAGGACCACAACTAGCTTTTTATGTGGGTGGGGTACTAAGAGCTAAACCCAGGTCCTTATAGTTACACAGTAAGTACTCTTAAGCAGTGAGCCATCTCTCCAATCTATACAAAGAAAAATTAAATAATGATGCTATATTGCTGCCTCATTTAATAGCTAAGTTTGCTCAGTAGGAATCTAAAAGTAGATACTTTATAGAGCCCCTGCTTCTTAATTCTCTCAGAATTACTTTTCACTAGTAATATTTTTACCTGACAGAGGATATTATATAAAACCACTATACATATCAAATATTCACTAATAATAAATCAGAGATTTACTTCAAAAATTTGGTATACACAGAATTTTACAACTTATTAAAGATTAAAGTAAAATTGTATTGTAATGAGATAGATATGCCTATTTTTTTATTTAATTTTGTTTTCTGAGACAAAGTTTCTCTGTGTAGTCCTGGCTCTCTTGGAACTCACTCTATAGACCAGGCTGACCTTGAACTCAGAGATCCAACTGCCTCTGCCTCCCGAGTGCTGGGATTAGAGGTATGCACCATCACTGCCCGGATTATTTTTATATAGAGAACTAAATTTAGTTCAATAACACCACAGGGTATAGAGCACTGTTTTCAGAATTATATTTTTATATTCTAGTTGTCTATACTTAAGAATGCCATTTCACAAAAATGCATAGTATAAAGTGATCACTTCATAAATTGCTGAAAATTCTGTCCTAATCCCGAGGTAAATTCTTTAAATGATTTTCTTTTCTGAAATTCCCCTGCAACACAAATAGAAAATTTTATTTATTTATTTTTTTTAAGACAGAGTCTCACTATGTCACCCTGGCTGGCCTGGAACTTGTTATGTAGACCAGGCTGATCTTAACATCTCCTTGCCTCTGTCTTCAGAGTTCTGGGATTGGGCTGGTGAGATGGCTCAGTAGTTAAGAGCATTGACCGCTCTTCTGGAGGTCATGAGTTCAAATCCCAGCAACCACATGGTGGCTCACAACCACCCTCAATGAGATCTGATGCCCTCATATGGGTGTCTGAAGACAGCGATAGTGTGCTTACATATAATAAATAAAAAACAGAGTTCTGGGATTAAAGGTGTGTGCTATCATGCCTGACCAGTGACTTTTAGAATCAAACATTCTAGCACAATACAATTCAAAGATATACTAATTTGATAGTTTAACATGGTAAGGAACGTGAAAAAAAAAACTTAACTCTTTTTTTCCATAGTTAAAAGCATTATGTTTCTGGAAGATCAAAAAACTTTGCTTGTATGGTAAAAAAAAAAAACAAAAACAAACAACAACAACAACAACAAAAAACCCAACAACTAAAAAACAAAAAAACACTGAAATTCATAGCATATAATGGCCTCAGACCTGAAGAGAGGTATTTCTGGGGTCCTGTGGTGAGGTGTGTGTGACATGACAGAGTGAATAATGCAGAGCTCACTGTGTCCGAACCCAGGCTATGGTGAAGGCCTAGTCGCAACACAAGTGAGAACACCCACAACACCTCAGATCTAGTATGCTTTTGATTCTGAATTAATGTCTGCTCACTTAGTGTTCAGAAACCTTGAACTCTTACCACATTTTCATGACCCTTGAATTTAGTTACATGATCCTATGTGGGTCTTGGCCTACGGTTAAAAAGCTGGGTTACACAGGATATGAACTGTAGTAAAGAGACAGCATCACCACAGGTAAGTGTTAGGATACAGGACTGACCTGCCCACTTTTTCTTTTCCCATTTCAAAGCATCTTCTCGAATTTGATCCCAATCTATCAATGGCTGATCGTCTGTTACACTCTCACTTGTACTGGTATCTGCTCCAACAGTAGGTTGGAATGCAATAATATCTGTTAAAAGATTTTGACAAAATTAGCTTTGAAGTAAGTCCTGAGAGCATAAAATCCCAAATGCAGTTTTTTGTGTATGGTTATTCCTAACAGGATATTGATACTTGAAATACAAAAATCTATATCTTTAAGGTCTAGGGAGATGGTTCTATGTGTAAAACACAATGCAAGCATCAGGACCAGATCTAGATCTCCAGCCTCCATGTCAATTCGAAGTGAACAGGGTGGGTGGTCTGCCTGTAATCACAGAACTGGGAGGTGGGCACGGAATATCTCCAGAGTAAGCTGGGTAGCTAGGGTAGCCCCCAGGGAAGTCTGGATTCAAGATGCTACTTAAGATAGAGGTGGAGAGCACTCAGATCTACTGCTGGCCTTTGAACACAAGCTAGAGCACATACACAGGCATAAACACACACAGACCCATCTTTACCCTTCATGCTAAAATGTGTGTTGAAGAGTTCTTTCATTTTAACTTACCTGTGGCTAAAAGTGAAACTAGATTTAAGCATAATAGTTAAATAGCCACAGATATTATGGTTTTTTTCATTTGCTTATTTACTCAGTATATGTGGTGTGTGTGCACTCATACACATGTCTCTGAATACGCCATGGGGCATATATGTCAGAGGACCACATGTAGAATGTAGTTTTCTCTTTCTACTGTGTGCATTCTGGGAACAGAAGTTGTTAGTTTGTTATGCTTTATGGCAAGCACCTTTACTGACATGTAATTTTGAAAAATGAAAATAATCTGGCCTCTTACTGAAAAAAATGTACAGATCTAGGAAATTTAAAGCTTTGTCTGAGGGGAATAGGATATTTATGTAACACTGAAAAAAACCAGGTGTGCTGAAGCACACCCGTATTCCCAACTCTTTGAGGCCACCTTGTCCTACACTGGAGATTCCATATCACAGAACAAAGCAAAACTAACAAAACCACTGACAAAAATTATTTTTATATTTCTAAAGCAGGCTGGGAGCGATAGTACAAGCCATTAATCCCAGCAGGCAGATACATACAAGTTCAAGCCAGCTTGGTCTACATAGTGAGTCGCAGACCAGCCAAGGCAACACAGTGAGAATCTGTCTCAATAATGATAATGATAATAACAATAACAACAACAACAAACTAAACCACTTAAATCTGCAAAAATTAACAACAATAAACTAAAGCAGTTAAGTGTGGAAAAATTACTTACCAACTCTGTGTCCTGGAATGTAATTTTGTTGTTTTTTAACAACATTATCTATCACTGTTTTTGCTTTTGTTTGCATAGCTTTATTACCAAAAATTTTGATTTCTGCCTCAGGATTTCCTTTGATTACCTAGATAAAAAGGGAGAAACACAGGTGAGACCAAATTCTCCTCACCAAGCCCCAATAATTACTCAACTAAAATAGTTAGAAAGAATGCAAACTCAGCCTTGCTATACTATTCCATGTCTAGTGTGAGTAGGATCACACACACAGACACAGACACACAGACACACACAGACACACACACACAATTTGTAAATTTAAATTCAGGACACTGTGGCTGAGGGAAAAGTAAAGCATTAATACAGGGGCTGCCCAGATGGCTCAGTAGTCAGGTTCTTGTCTCCAAAGCATGGGAACTTGAGTTGAATCTCTGGATCCCACTGAAGATAGGAGAGAACCAACTCCCTAAGTTGAGTTGTTCTCTCAACTCCATACAGCCAAATAATAAATGTAAAATATTAATCTGACATGCGATATTACCATGAGTTGGTGTTCCCTAGTCTGTAAAAATACTATTTTGGGGATTGTATCTTATATAATGATATAGCTGGACAGTGTAACCTATAAGCTATAGGTTACTAAACTTTAGTGTGATTAGGTAAAATTTTAAGTTAAAAGGATTCTCTATACATGTATACAATGATGGATCTAGGTTTCTGTTTTGTTTTGTTTTTTGATTTGGTTTGGGTTTTTGAGACAGGGTTTCTCTGTGTAGCGCTGGCTGTCCTGGAACTCACTCTGTAGACTTGCCTGGCATGACCCTGAACTCACAGGTCATAGAGATCTGCCTACCTCTGCTTCCTAAGTGCTGTGATTAAAGGCATATACCACCACACCTGGCTTGAAAATAGTATGTATTTATTTATTCTTTGATATTTTCATACTTTTACAACATATTTTTATTTGCAACTTTTAAAACTAAAATATAATTATATAATTTCTCCTTTCCCATTTCTTTCTCTCTTTCATTGAACTCCCGTGACTCCCTCTCAAATTCATGACTCTTAAGTAGTATTATCAGAGAGAGAGAGAGAGAGAGAGAGAGAGAGAGAGAGAGATCTACTGAGACCCTTTAGTATTGTCTGTGTGTGTGTATATATATGTGTATATATACATATATATGTGTGTGTGTGTGTGTTTTCAAGTCTGACTCCTCCATTGGGAACCCCTTGATCAGTTCAATGGTTAGGAGAGATGGCTCAGTGGTTAAGAGCACTGACTGCTCTTCCAGAGGTCCTGAGGTCAATTCCCAGCAACCACATGGTGGCTCACAACCATCTGTAATGGGATCCGATGCCCTCTTCTGGTGTGTCTGAAGACAGTTACAGTTGTACTCATATACATAAAATAAAAATAAATAAATCTTAAAAAAAAGGAATTTGTCAAGTCTGACCATTTGATATTGGATAACCCATTTGGGGGAAGACGAATTTTCCCTCTTGGGAATCATTAATTGCCTGTAGCTCTGCATCTAGGGGTAGAGTACCCCTTGAGGTGTTCTCTTCCCATGTTTGCATGTCTGCTGGTGATTGTTGTTAGGTAGCTATACTGTTGAGATTTGGTGGGTGTAGCTGTCACGTCTAGGAGAGACAATCTCCCAGCAGACTTCCTGGTCATGTGGCCTCCTTCAGTCTTTCTGTCCCTCTCTGGCCATGTTTTTAGTGTACTTTTATAATGTACTTTGATCACATCCATCTACCATTATCTCCCTCCAACTCCCCTCACAAAGCTTTTTGTTGTTGTTGTTTTGTTTGTATTTTTAGGTTTAGTTTTAAAAGGTTTGTACCCAGTGCCCAGGGAGGCCACAACAGGGTACCAGAGTCCCTGAAACTGAAGTTAGAGGTTGACTGTGAGCTGCCATGTGGGTGCTGAGAAGCAAACCTAGGTCCTCTGTAAGAGCAACAAGTGCTCTTAACCACTGACCCATCTGTCCAGCCCTGAGTTATCATTCTTAAATGGAGACTGTATTTAAAGATTTAGATTTTACTTCTAAGAGTCACAAACAATACACCTAGAAAAGAACAATTCAGGCAAATGCTGGTGAACAGGAATCTGTGAAGAGTTCAGGCCACTTACTATAGCACCATGCTAAGCACCAAGCAGATGCTAGGTAGGTGCTCCTTATAAAGGAACACAGATGACTTACCTGTATTCTAGTGTTTGTTGTATTTTGGATTTCTCTAATTTTTGACCCACCACGACCTGTTTTTAAAAATAAAAAAAAATTGATTATGAACTAAAATCAACAGAAGGGGTCTATGTACTTCCTTCAAAGGATGTTGTGTCTTCTTCCCCAAATCATTCAAGGGAAGATTTTTAGGGTGAAGTAAACACTTTCTGTTTTGGGTGAAGGATATCATCTGACACCTTTTTGAGTAAGAAGCAAGAGGCTTCTTTTACCATGATGGAGACTAAAAGATTCTATCCTAGCACATATAAAAATTGGATCCAAATTGTACTGAAGACAATATTAAGAAATTTAAAGGGTTGGAGAGATGGCTTAGAGGTTAAGAGCACTGACTGTTCTTCCAGAGGTTGAGTTCAATTCCCAGCAACCACATGGTGGCTCACAACCATCTGTAATGGGATCCGACGCCCTCTTCTGGTGTGTCTGAGGACAGCTACAGTGTACTCATCATATACATACAATAAACAACAACAAAAAAAGAAATTTAAAGCCACTTTTAACAATAACAAAATTTAGGTGTGTGTATGTGTGTTTAAGATAGTGATAGCCTAGGTTTGAACTCAGAATGCATCCCATACAATGCATTGAAGAGACAGATGTAGTCTATCTTGACACATTCGAGGAGCTCCCCTCCCCAGCCTTTCAGAGAAGGGCCTGGGCCCATTTTCACAGTGGCACTTCCTAACGAACCCATGCTCCCATCCAGGAAGCAGCAAATGCTGGCTTGGGAATAGACAAATGGCAACATCTCTCAGCACCCTCCATTCCCCACCTCCTACCCCTTCCCCCTCCCCTCAACCACCCCTACCCCAAATTGCAAAAGGCTGGAACCCTCTCTGATAGATGACCAGCACTTCCCAGTGCAGATGGTTCCTGCCCTTGGGAGAAGCAAAGACCAAACATCCTTAGAGAGATAAGTGCCATACTTTAGGCCATGAGAGGAGGACAATTAAGTGTTCCCTGACAGCTGTAGCCAGTTTGTAAAAATACTACTAGTTCCTGATAGCACCATAAAGGTCAGAAGAGCTCCTTTTCCCAGTTGTGTGATTCCACCCGGCTGCCTGAACAAATGATATTGTGTTTAAAAGGATGACTTTCCTTGTCACCTCCCCTGTCACTTAACTCCGAGAATCCCTGTTTATGCTTGTATGTATAAAAATCCCCAAACCCCTAGATACACGGTCACACTCCTAACATACTCAGTAGGAAGGGTTTTCGACCCAAGTCTGGCTCAAATAAAAGGCTCTTTTGTTACTCTACACTGGGTTGTCTATTCTTAGAGATCTAGAAATCCTAAGGCCTGGACATAACAGCATCCCATACAGAATGGATCCCTTAAATTCAAGGCAATTCTGCTGCCACTGCCTCCTAAGTGGTGGCAGTTTAAGCACCGGGCCACCACATGTAGCTAAATAATTCATTTTTAAAAAAGTGGGCAAGAGAAGATGAAGTACAGTTGAGTGGTACAACACTTGTCTCAGTAGCATGCCTAAGACCCCTCGTGTGCTCCCTGACTCTGACAAAAACTCTGATAAAAAATTCAAAAGGTGAGGGATCTGAGCAAGCATTTCTTCAGAAACATTTAAGTCTATAAGGTGTTCAACATCTCTAAACAGTCTAACCCAAACTGTAACAAAAAGACTGACTCTTATGTTTTCTTTAAAAAATATTTTTAAAACAGAGTCTCAGTATATAGTTCTAACCTGCCCAGAATGTTCTATAGACTTAACCTGCTTCTACCTTTGGGAATAGGAGCAGTGGTGTTAAAGTCCTACACCATCACATCCAACCTTACTGTTCTCTTTTCAAAAGATAATCTGCAGTACTTAGAAATGAATCCAGCCTGGGCTATACAGAGAAAAACAAAACAAAAGAATCAAATCAAGGGTTTTAAGCATGCTAGGCAAGTGCTCTACCATACCACTACCTCTAGGACGACTGTTACTTAAGACAAACGCACGTGCTTTGGTAAGGATGTTGTCTAATTGGTAGCCTGTGAACTACTGGCGTGATTGGAAAAAATAACAATTAAAAACTCTACGAACTAATTCAGCATTGACATGACTGAGTACACGTAAAAGGAGCCAGAAGCATGATGGTGAAGGCCTGCACTGCTGTGCATACAGAAGCACCAAAATAAAAACCTGGAAGCAGCTCAATCAGCATTAAGAGCACAATGGATAAACAGAAAGAGATACGTAGTAAAGAACTAACGTTCGGTCTTTAAAAGGAAATTCTGTCAGGTGACGATTTGAGGACATTTGTGCTAACCACAGTAAGTCAATCACAAAACACTATAATGTCTTGATTCTACTTGAGGCTCTAAAGTAAATAACCCAGCAGCACAGAGTGGTGAAGTGGAGGCACAAGATCAAGGAGAAACGAGGAGCTGAGAAATAGTATAGTTCTAATCACAGAAGAGCTGGGACAACCTTCCATTTACCACTAACACTATGTATATGCTGATTTGTTAAGTATAGAAGTAAGGTGGGGGTGGGTAGCAGATTAGGGGTAGAGCATGTGCTTAACTTTTACGAAGCTCTGGGTTCAATCCTGAGTACCAACAGAAAGGAAAAGAGAGGGAAGAAGGAAGGGAGGGGGTGGGAGAAGAAGCAAAGTAGGGGAGAAAACAAATTGTCATATCTTTTTTTTTTTTTTTTTTGTTGGTTTTTCGAGACAGGGTTTCTCTGTATAGCCCTGGCTGTCCTGGAACTCACTCTGTAGACCAGGCTGGCCTTGAACTCAGAAATCCGCCTGCCTCTGCCTCCCAAGTGCTGGGATTAAAGGCGTGCGCCACCGCCGCCCAGCAAGATTGTCATATCTTAACACACATTAGAATAAACTATCTAGGTTGCAAGGCTAGGGATGTATGTAGCCCAGGATGCACCTAGTTATTTGGGATGCCCTGGGTTCAATACCCAGAATAAGAAAAAAATCCAAACAAAAACAGTAGCATGCATATTCAACGAATTGTGTGTATTCCAACGCCTTTTAATTTCTGTCACAAATCTACTGGTTCTCTGGTGAGCTTCCCATTCAAATATTGGGCATCTCGTTCAGATTTTTGGGGGGCATGAATCTTGGAAACGGAATCTGTCTATTCTAGTAACCAGCCTTAAAACATACAATTAACTATGCCACAAAGCAGGCTTTTCGAACTAAATATATTAACTTCACAGACCCTAGCCCTCAAAAAACTACAAGTGAAACTCAGAATTGACACCAACTGAGGGAAACATCCCCCTCATTGTAAAACGCATCTCAAAAAAGTTGAAAATTGCACATCTAAGACTCCTGCGTACTGCTTTCCGCGTTAAATTTACCCCAAGTTAAACCTAAGGCAGGGACAAAGCTGAGGTTCTGATTTGACACTACTGCACACTTGGTCTGTGAAAACGACCTAGAGGGTGTTGGCCCGGGCTCGACCTCCGCACAGAGCTGCTGCCCCTCTGCGGGAAACCGGAAAGACCTTTACCGAGGATGCAGCGCGAGTCTTCCAGAGAGTTCTCTCCCGCACACGCCCCTGCCCGCCACAGAACTGCGCCCCGCGCTGCTGTAGCCCCGACGCCGCTGCCCGGTCACGCAGCGAGCCTGGGCGCCGCCCGCGCTCACCTATCACCGCGCCCACCACGTCGTTCTTCACCCCGAAGCAGAGCGGCGGTTCGCGGCGGCCGGCGGCCGTAGCCTCGGCGGCACCCGCGGGCTCTCTCCAGCCGCCGCCCGTACCCCTGCTACCGACCCGGCCTCTCCGGTTCGCCTCCTCCGTCGCCGTCCGTTCGGCGCCCCGGGACCCGGTCGAGCTTCGCTGGGGAGCAACGCCCGAGGAGGAAGCGTTGGCTGCGGGTTCCCGCCTAGACATGGCTCTGAGGAGACCCGCGCGTCGCACGTCGTTCCGGACTCAGCTGCACAGGCCGCAGCGTCGGAAAAACTCCACTGCCGCCCGCGAGCTCGCCCGCCAGTCCTAGGCGCGCTCATTGGCCGCCGCTCTTCGGGGGCGGGGCCTGGCTGGCCTGGCCAATCGGCGCTTGCTGCCGGGCGGCCACCTGGACAGGTACTTGCTCTGTTGGTGTCCGTCTGTGAACATCCAGTCTATGGGCAGCGCGTCTCGAAAACAATCCCAACTGTGCCTCGAAATTCAGGTTCATGACGGGCTAATGGTGCAGGCTTGAGGGTTTGCGTGACAATGTAAGGCTCTATCTTAAAATAACTTGATGAAAGCGTTTGCCTAGTATAGGGTAGGAGACCTTATCAACAATCCCAAATACCTAAAGTAAAACACAAACAAACAAACAGACAAACTATTAGCACCGCCTGAAGCACACCCAGCTTTGCAAGGGTTCTGGAGCTGGACACACTCCTTCAAGGCTGGCCTAAGCCACAGCATCCCTTGATGGGATTGGGATCCTAGAATTGTCTGAATAGATCGCAGGTCAATCATCCATCAAACAGAGGCCACTTAGACTCTTAGCATTGTATTTGTTGTAGGAGAAACTGAGGAAAAACTGTAAGATTAGGTCCATCCTAGGTTAAATAAAGAACATCAAGTTACATAATACTAAGTTCCTTGAAGATAGCCTTCATTCTCCTGCCTTCGGCTTGGGGGCGCTTAAGTGCTGGGGTTACAGATGAATTTCATCACACACAGATGTAGCAACAGTATCTCTTGATACAATAATCTCTGGGGAAATGTGAATAAAACACTATCAAAGCACCTTGGACTTACACAAAAACATGGTGCATAATAAAAAATAAGGCAATCACAGAACATCTCTTGACTGTGCTTGAAGATTTAAAGTAATCCAAACAGTGTAGCATGGGGTGTGGACACAGGGGAGCAAGGAGAAGCCAGAAGTACAGCAACTCTTTCATGTCCATGCAGACTCTGATCCTTAATCTGAAATGGGTGGTTAACAGTCTTTGGAAGTGACTTTGCTGGTTTTGATGTGCTAACATTGACGAGTATTTGTTAGTATGGCTACTCATGAGAGGATTTGTTTAGCAGCTTTCTTGCAATGCCTTTGTCTAGTATTAGCATTTGGGTAATTGTGCCCTACCCCCAACCTTGAGCAGGCCTGAAAGACCTTGTTTACCACAATACCCTCCACTCATCTCCAGCAGTGACTAAGGATGGGTTCCCCCACCCATCTCCAGCAGTGGCAAAGGATGGGTATCCCCACCCATCTCCGGCTGAAACAAGAAGGGGTTCAGTGAGACTTTCCCTTTAAATTAGAAGAGCTGAACATTAAACTTCGAGCCTTGATCAGAGAACTTTGTCTTGGCTTCATGCTTCTCTCACCCTTCTGTCCCTTTCTTCATTTCCAGCCCCCCTTTCAGGTGAATCCAGTTGGTCCGTGGCCGCAGGCAGCTACAGGTAATGAACGCTTTTCAGAAACAAGAAGCAGGAAGAATTATTTTCTTCCTCCTCTGAGAAGGCCAGACTTGCCTACCACAGATATGGAGCTGTTTTGTGAATGGATTTTAAGCAATGACCTCTCGGGCTGGTCTTTCACACTATAACAGATGCACTGCTCTGGAGAAATGCTAGAGACGCTGCCCACCACCATGAGGGAAAGGATGCTGAGTAAACTGGGAGTCATGAAGATTCCTAGGAGGGAGAGGAGGGGAGGAGAGGGAGAAGTCTGGGTAATAGCAAGCTTCCTGCTTTTCTGTGAGGTGAGGGAAGAGATCCGGGTAATAGCAAGCTTCCTGCTTTTCTGTACTTTTCACAAAACAGAACAAATGCATTTTCTCTCCCAGATCTGTATCACTAAACCTTTTTTTGGAATAAACAATTAGAATCACCTAGTACTAATTCAATTCATTATGTGGGTGGGCTTTCAATAAGAAAGTAGAGAATCCTTCAGACTGAAAGGCTTTTGGGTCCATCTACCTCCTACTTTCTCCCTCCAGACAGTGGAAAGGATGAAGACTAAAAAAAGGTGGTGGTGGTGGGAGATACCCACTCGACTTTAACCTACAGAGCCTTTGAAGGTGTTTTCTTTTCTCCAGTGGAAAGTTTACACCCACTTCTACCTTGCCCTGGTGTTCTTGGAGGGGTTACCTCTAGATGGAAGTAGAAGTGAAGTATACACTTAAATGTGTGTACTCTCGAGTGCACACACATACACAAACACACAAACACACACACACCACCACCACCACCACCACCACCAGTGCCTCCTTTTCTTATTTTGCCTCACCCACCTTTGGCTTCTTTCCTCTAAGGGATGCTCAGGGACCAGATTCTCTGAAAAGCTCCCAAGGATGTCAAGACTCAGAGCCAGCTTAGTTGCATACTCAAATCCCATTTGTAGCAGACTGGTATCTCAGCCACAGCAGGGAGCCTGGAGCTGCCCATCTCTCTGTTGCTGTGGTGGACAGAGAGGAGTTGGACTTGGAAGTCTAACTTCCCCCTGTGGTTGACCTTATTGCCATGGCATCTGACAAGAAGGTCCCAACCCATACAGGGCAGCAGAGTACTCCACGATTGTCAGAGCATCCCCTGGAATTAGTTAAGATGTGTGAATTCAACCAAAAACCTGACTGGGGAACACTATCTCTCTTACACACACACACACACACACACACACACACACCACACACACATACACACACACACCACACACATACACACACACACACACACACACACACACACGCTCACTTACCACCTGGAACAGGGGAGCTGCCACCTTCTTATAGCTTGCCAGGCTTCCTTCTCATTTTGATCCTTGTAAAATTCCCACAAGTCCCAGCTATTCAGGAGGTAGAATCAGGAAGATTGCATGTTCAAGGCCAATCTAGGTTACTTTTGTATACTTAGTCTTTTTCTTTTTCTTTTTTTTTTTTTTTAGGTTTTTTGAGACAGGGTTTCTCTGTGTAGTCCTGGCTGTCCTGGAACTCACTCTGTAGACCAGGCTGGCCTTGAACTCAGAAATCTGCCTGCCTCTGCCTCCCAAGTGCTGGGATTAAAGGCCTGTGCCACCAACGCCCGGCTTGTATACTTAGTCTTAAAGTGACAGAAACTGGAGTTGTGGCTCTGTGCTAGAGTCCCACAGATAACAACAGGAAAACAGCGACACTAGCAAGGACAAAACCTCCTGTAAGGTGGGTATGAATTCTTCCTTTAGGGGACAGGAACTGAGGTGAGAGAAAGCCAGTGTTTGGGGCCCAGATGAATGTGATGCTGATGACAGGAGCTTCTGCTGTACCACGGAGCCTGTCAATTCAGTGTACATTTAGTAGAAAGAGGATTGCCTAACCTTGAGCTGTAGTAGCTGTCCAGGTGAAACCTATGGCTTTCTCTGAATGAATGTGGGCAGGTTTAAGGTTAAAACAATTACAGCACCAGTGTATTTAATCCACATGGCTGGAAAGCAGATAAATGTAACAGACATAAATGCACTGTTCCAAGACTTCGACTTGGTTCTCTCACTTGACATCATACATTTAGTATCTCTTCATTGTTAGACAAACATGGGTTTCTTTGTGTGGCTGTGGTAGACTAGGCTGACCTTGAGCTCACAGAGACCTGCCTGCCTTTGCTTCCCAAGTGCTGGGATTAAAGGCCTGTGCTCCTGTCAGGGGCAGCCTTGCTTATACACTGAAGGCCTAAAATCAGCAATAGGCCTAAGTCAGCCTGCTAGCACAAAGTCTTTGAAACAGTTAGCTATAAGATATTGTAAACAGGCAGCTATGGTGGAAATTTACCAGCCTGGGTAGGAACAAGTAGTCATAGGTCTTGTGGATAGTCATAGACCTTGGGTAGCCTTGGTGGATAGTACCAACTTAGATAAGGACAAGTGAATCATAAGCGGAGTCTTAGTGACCTGTCCCCTGAACCTTCACCCAGCTGACACTCTGTTCTGGAAGTATCTGTACTCCCCATGAACACCTACGCTCCTGCGTCATCCCCTTCCCTACATCCTGCCTTTCTGTGTATATAACCCCTGCATGAAAAAGTAAAATCATTGGTTTGATCAGCCTATAGACAAGCCATCTTTCTTTGCGTTTGCCTGTTCCACCATTCTCTCTTTCAGGTGATCTCCCTGGACCCCACAGATAGAGTCCTGCTGAATGGGGCACACCCCTACTGCCTAGCTTCTCACTTTTATGAGCTCCCATTTCAGTGTCCTGTTCAGAAAGTTCTTTCTGGCACGCAATCTGCATTGGCTCAAGGAGAAGGGATTGTAACTTCCTTGGCTGTTGTACTTACCAGGACCACAAGAAGGAGCCTCCAGGGTTATGAAAAGTTTGCTGAGGTAGTATGTCAGGCTGGAATCTCCCCAGTAGAATATACCCATGCTTACCAAGCTAGTGGGTATAGCTGAAGCATTGTGGGTAGGCAGCCCTAATCCTTGCAGTGAGTTGCACTGGCATCACATGTGAGTGAAGTTCCCTCTAGGTTGGAGGAGGAACCAGAGCCTGCTTGTGTCATGGATTCAACAGTGATCTTGGCTAGGACCATGGCTTCATATATATGCAGTCTTTGCCTGTACAATGGACAGGAAGAAAGCCTAATGGGCATGCTGATCTCATTGCTGGGACAGATTGTGGGGCGTATGTCTTAATCTCAGTATGTAGAGCCCTCACTAGGGTTATTGGCCAAACAGGAGTGTTGGCAGATACCTAGGCTTTACTGGGGCAATGGATGGGGCTGGAGCCTCCCAAGCAAGCTTTGGTCACTAGAGAGGGTCACAGATGATGGCAAGGGCTCCCAACCATCATAAAGGGAAAGATGGGATGGGAACCTCCCAGAAACAGAGTACTCACTACACTGTGGGCTGGTCTGCAGCCATCCTAGCCTCTTAGTTCTTCTTGCTGTACCTACTGAGGGTAGATCCTCTTAGTGAATTGGTGGTCCTAGGGGAATGAGTATGAATAAGGCTTCCCAGGTGAAAATGAAATGGAAGTGCAAATGAGGAAGGCTAAAGATTTGTGGTTACTCAATACTCTTGACAAAGCCAAGAATGGTGATGTCTTATGGTTTTACGGCTGTGAACAGACACCATGACCAAGGCAAGTCTTATAAAGGACAACATTTAATTGGGGCTGGCTTAAGGTTCAGAAGTTCAGTCCAGTATAATCAAGGTCAGAACATGGCAGCATCCAGGCAGGCATGGTACAGGAGGAGCTGAGAGTTCTACATCTTTATCTGAAGGCTGCTAGTAGAATACTGACTTCCAGGAAGCTAGGAGTAGGGTCTTAAAGCCCACACCCACAGTGACACACCCACTCCAACAAAGCCACATCTTCTAAAACAAGGCTACACTTCCAACTAGTGCCACTCCTTGGGCCAAGCATATACAAACCATTACAGGTAAATGTGGTGGTTCGAACGAGATTAGCCCCTATAGGCTCATGTATTTGAATACTTGGTCTCTAGATGGTGAAACTATTTGAAAAGGATTAGGGTATGTGGCCTTATTCGAGGAGGTGTGTCACTGGGGCAAAGCTTTGAGGTTCCAAAAGGCTAGGTTCACTCCCAGTTAGCTCTCTCTGTTTCCTATTTTCGGGTCAATATATGAATCTTCGGCTATTGTCCTTGTGCCATGTCTGCCTGTCACCTATCATGCTTTCTTCTGTGATGGCCATGGACTCACTGTCTGCATGGGTTAGCCCCCAGTGAACTCTTGTGTAATTTGCCTTGGTCATGGAGTTTCATCTCAGTGGTAGAAAAGTAACTGAGGCATGTATGATAACTAGAAGAAAGTCAGAAGAAAGTGGCTCACCAGTTCCTGCCTGCACTAGCTGAAGCCACAGGGGCTCACTCAACACAAACCTCAGCTTTTCTTGGGTCTTAAAATTTCTGCCAAACTTTTGAAGCAGGGTTGTTTCCTCTTATAGAACCCCCACAACCTCCTTCCCCACAGGAACCCCGACTCAGGGTCTCAGGACTGAAAGAGAAGATGTATCTTCCATAGTGAGGGATTTCAGATACTTAAAACTGCCCCATTTATTGGCATTCTTCTCCAAAGGTTAAAACAAAACAACACATTGTGAAGATCAGGCCATACTGTTTACTACACTAGTGTTTGGCTTTCTCTTGATGATTTATAAAAACCAAACAGAACAGTGACTCACTCATTGGTTACTGTCACAGAGAAAACCAGGGGACAAGAGAAACACTTCTCCTGAAGAATGTATCCTCAACTCCATTCATACTTACAAGAAAACAATCTCAGAACCAGAAGGAAAATAACTTTGAGAAATGTTTCTCTGATTTGATTATAGTGAATGTGGTGATACGAACTTTAGTAGGCCTCCATGGATGCCTCAGTAGGAGCTGCCCACAGAGCTCCACCCACCAAGGAAATTGCCTTTCAAAGAATAAAATACACATAAAACAAAAGATACTCTTCCACTGCCTGATTCTTTCTTGGGAATGTTGTCTGGGAAATCTAGGAGGAAGCAGAGGTCAGTAGGTTGGAAACTGATGCTCATGACCCAGTAAGGAAGCCCTCTTTTTGTTTGTTTGTTTGTTTTCTGAGACAGCCCTGACTGTCCTTGAACTTGCTCTGTAGACCAGGCTCACTTCAAATCCATAGATCCACCCAACTCTGCTGGTGGGTGAGCACCACTACGCCATGCTACCATGCTTCTTAATGTAGACACTAGTGGATGGAAGTGTGGACTGGGCTGCTGTGCCACACCTCTGGAAAGAAAGATGGGCAAAGGAGAGCAAGACGAAGATGATGAAAGATAAAAACTCATGGCCTTGTAGCTGAAGGCTTTAAAACAAATGATCAAGCTGATTGGTGCCTATAACTCCAGCACTTGGGTAGTGGAGGCAGTTGAATTAGACTTATGGCTGGCCATTCTCAGGCTTTGACTTAGGCCAGACTGGCTATGCATTACTTAAACAAATGCTCAAGGCAAAATGGCACAAACTACACCCTGTTGCAGGAAGGCATTCTGCCATTCTCCCTATATGTTAAACACATCTAAATTGCCAGCACCTTTTCATTTCCAAACCACCTCGGTGTACATACTGCTTACAAAATGATGTCACAATTTAAAGGGTTTTCAATCTGATAGCTAGTCTCTATGAAGAAAATAGACCATTCAAGCAAATGGCTGATAGTCCACTTAGTGGACTCAGGGTAACCAGGTATAGATTAGTGAGGATTAAAAGACAGCAGTTGTAGTGCTCAGCTGTTTCTACTGCCTTTTTGTTCTTGTACCATGGTTCTGTGCACCCTGTCATTTCCATGTGATCAGGCACATCAGGGGTTTCTGTATCACTCTTACTGAAGGTGTTGACCTTGAGATATTACTTCACTCACAGAGGTCAAGCTGACAGAACCTTTTGCACATGCACTAGTGAACTAGGAATCCCAACCCAGCATACTGCTTGCAGAGGAAATAGTCACGGTGATAGTCACATTATCTTTTGTTGAGAGCCAAGTCCTAGCAGAAAGTGGCTATCATCTTTGCAGTCATCTCTAGCCATATACCCTGACAAGAGACTTGTTTTCAACAGCCCAGAACAGCTGAGCACACTCTGATAAACATCTTGTTTTTCTCACATATCTTGTTTTGCTGTTTAGTGCCCCCAGCTGCAAGGCACACGTGGTATCCATGCTGCAAGGCACGTGATGTAGTGCCTTCAGCTGTGTTCCCCTGCTTGTCCATGAGGGCAAGGCATGTGGTAAAGCATAAAAATACCCAGGATTTCCTTTCAATAAGGGAGACTTGATCAGACTCTCTGTCTTGTCTCCATTCTTTGCGTCTCTCGCCCCTCCATCCCCACTCTCTCTCTTGCTACCCTGTTGACTGAGCAGCTCCGGGCCGGGACATAGTGGCCCCCAAACATGTGGCAGAATGGGTCATTACATAGTGGTGCTCAACATTGGAGCTCCAGTAAGCAGGATACAGTGGAGGACACCATGGGAATTGGAAGCGTGCATCCTCGTTCCTGCGCTGGAGACCCTGTTGACTAAAGGAGCTGGTTACAATCTTTGATATGAGAACCCATTCAAATAGGATATTAAGAGGTTACAATCTTTGATATGAGAATCCATTCAAATAGGATATTAAGAGGTAGAAGAAAAGTTTTCTGGTGAAAACCAATTTTTTTTTTTTACTTAAGTAATGTTTTTCTTTCCAATTTCTATATAAAATAATTGTTTAGTTTTCATAGATTTTTGCCTGTGTGGCGGATTTCTGAGTTTGAGGCCAGCCTGGTCTACAGAGTGAGTTCCAGGACAGCCAGGACTACACAGAGAAACCCTGCCTTGAAAAACAAAACAAAACAAAACAAAAAACAAAAACAAAAAAAAGGATTTTTGCTTGTGCAATATGTTCACTCTGATTTCTTTTCTTTTGTTTTTTTTTTCGAGACAGGGTTTCTCTGTGTAGCTCTGGCTGTCCTGAACTCACTCTGTAGACCAGGCTGCCCTCGAACTCAGAAATCTGCCTGCCTCTGCCTCCCAAGTGTCACTCTGATTTCTTAGTCATCAAAATAGATTCTCTATATTATATAAGTGGTCTACCCTAATCTATCTTATCTATCTATCCATCTATTTTCTTCCTTCCTTCCTTCCTTCCTTCCTTCCTTCCTTCCTTCCTTCCTTTCTTCCATTTCTCCCTCCCTTCCTTCCTTCCTTCCTTCCTTCCTTCCTTTCTTTCTTTCTTTCTTTCCTTCTTTCCTTCTTTCTTTCTTTCTTTCTTTCTTTCTTTCTTTCTTTCTTTCTTCTTTCATTTTTAAAGGTGTGCACTACCATGCCTGGCTTAATTTTCTTTTTTTAAGATTTATTTATTTACTTGCTTATTTAATGGATATGAATGTGCTGTCTGCATATACACCTGCATGCCAGCAGAGGGCATCAGATATCATTTATAGATGGTTGTGAGCATTGCACACCTTTTAATCCTAGCAGTTGTGAGGCACAGTCAGGGAGATCTCTATGAGTTTGAGGTCTCATAGCAAGTAACATAACAGCCAGGTTTATATAACAAATTTCATGCCAGCCAAAGTTACGTAATGTGGCCTTGTCTTCAAACAAACTGAAACAAGTAAAAAGGGCAGTTTGTGAAGCCAAAGACTCCATATTAGTGTATTATGCCTTGCTTTCCCAAAAAACCTGGAGCTGGATTCTTGGTAAAGAAATTAAGTATTTATTTTCTACACGTTCTCTGAGTCAATGGCCAAGTCATGCAACTCTTTCTGTCAGATCTTAAAATGAGGATTCCCTAGGCTATTCTGTAACATGGCAGAGAATTTTTATAACAACCAGCTCTTGGTAGATTAATACCTCTAAGGGGGTGTCTCCATGTCCCAGTAGCTTCACTGAGGCTCATATCTCAAAATCTTAGCCCCTAAACACTTTCATATTGAACATATCTTCATTTGTTACATTGACTTTGGGGGAACATGCTAAACGGATAGAAAGCCCCTGTAGAAGATAGCTTAGGTGACACTTACATGAAAAGACAAACTCTCTGTAGATAATGTCAACTTTAAAGTGAAAATTACCCCCAGCAATAAAGAAGAAAAGGCCCTCTAGCACACTGTGCCCCCCCCCGGCTCTGGCATTGTCTATACCTTCCTGAATCAGGTATGAGTTGGTAACTTTCTATGTCCTCTTTTTCATAAGTAAACACATGCCACAATAAGTGTTTTTACTATTCAAATGTGTTATCCACTAAAACATTGAGATTACAGGATAATCTACGTTAGAAAAAGAAAGGGCGTCTTACTTCACCGTCATCACTGTGCGCTGACTCTGAGGGCATCAACCGCTCTTTCTGCCTGTGTAGATCAGTGGAGCTGACACAGTGGAGGAGAGAGAGGTGCAGAAGCAAGTGTCCATTTACCAGGGCTTCAAAGTGATCCAAGGAGGTGGCAGATTTCTGCCATGTAACCATGATTTCATTTTAGATTGATTTATTTATGTATTTGTGTATTTATTGAGACACAGTCTTTGTATGTAACTTGGCTGTTCTGGAACTCACTATGTAGAACAGGCTCGGCTTGGACTAACATAGAAATGCTTGCCTCTGTCTCTGGAGGCTGGGATTAAAGGTGTGGATCACTATGCTCAGCCACATTTTATATTTATTAATTTTTAAGTTACACACATGTGTGTGCACATATGTGCAGATGTTCATAGTGAGCATAAGTGAGCTCTCTGAGCTCTCACATGTGACTGTGAGAGAGGCTGGCACTGTCTTCACAGTTCTAGGAATCAAACTTACAGTGCCACCAAATGTCACTAAAGGATTACCTCAGTTAGGCTTTTTAAAGTTAATTTTATTTTTTATATTTCATGTGTGAGTCTGTATGGGTATCAGCACATGTGTGGGACCTCAGATGTCAAATGAAGGTGTTGGATCCCATGGAGTTACAGGCTGTTGGGGGCTGCTCAGTAAGGGTGTGGGGAAAGGAAGGCCAGTCCTGGTCAAGCACTGTCCATGCTCTTAACTCTACAGCCCCAATTCTTCTTTTCCTCCTCCTCCTCTTCCTCTTCTTCCTCCTCCTCCTCTTTCTCCTCCTCCTCCTCTTCTTCTTCCTCCTCCTCTTTCTTCTCCTCCTCCTCTATCCTCTTCTTCCTCCTCCTCCTTTTTTAGACAGGGTATCACTATGTAGCTTAGGCTGTCCCAGAACTGACCATGTAGACTAGGCTGCCAGGAGATACCAGACGTTCTTTAAGTTCCTGGGACCTGAAACAGTGAACATCCTTTCTTAACCTTGTCTGACTAAGCTTTCCAGAATCCCAGGTAATTTCATGGGTTCTCTTAGAACAGCAGGTAATTTCATGGGCTTGGCTCCTGGCAGGTAAATGCGCAGGAAGGCTAGCTATTGTCACAATGTCTTGCCATCTACCTCACAGCTTTTCATAAGTCACAGACTCACTAAAGCCATGCATTTCAAATTCTCAGGCCATTGTTCTTCTATAACATCTGCCTGCTTGGCCTGTAAACAACCATTTTAATGTTACTCTGTAAGCCAAGCCTTTTAAAAATGTCATTTTAATGTCACTCAGACCCTCATTTGGAGACAGTCATATGAAAGTTTAACATGGTGCCTGTGTTGGTTTGAGTGCACACTCAGAATTTACTCCTAAGTTAAGATCAACATTGTTCTGTAGAAATGCATTACAATAGTCAGTAGACACTAGTTTGAATGAGATAGATCCAGAATCTTTGGTGAGTCAGCCTTATATATTAAAATGCTTAGTAGCCTGGAACCTGTGAAAAGCCACCATTTGTAATGATGAATTCATCAGTAATATGAGGGCCTTTATATGTTGCCTTTGGACAAGTCATAAGAACGCCCATAGCTCAACTTTGTGATAAAGCTCTAAAGCATTGTCAGGAGAACTAAACCACATAACACAACCAAGACAATTAGGGGTTCGAAAACTTGTTCAAAGCTACAAGCCTATATGCAGGTAAACACCATTATATCTCTGTACAGTTTTTATTGGTCATCTTATACATACATTGTATAGTTATTGTTGAATGTAAATATCAAATCAAAGTTGGATGTGGTTGTACATACCTTTAATCTCAGCACTTGGGAAGCAGAGGCAGGCAGATGTCTGCCAGTTCAAGGCCAGTCTGCGCTACAGAGCAAGCCCCTAGGCAGCCACAGCTACACAGAGAAACCTTGTCTCAAAAAAATGAACCCCCAAATATGTATATGTACACATACATATGTACTTATATATGTGTGTATGTATATAATGTATACACACACATATATTTTTTATGATCCTTTTGTTATCAATCTCTGCTATTTTACATAGTAAGACACTTTCTCAAAAATCAAACAAAAACAAAAAATGGTAATAAAAATAAACAAAAAGAGAGTTAATAAATATATATTATGTTTCAAAAGTAAAATGCCTTATAAAAGCAGCAAATACATAAGTTCTAGCATAAACCAACATTATAGTATATATAATATTAAAAGCAAATATTTAAACAAGATATTTCAAAAATTATTAAGCAGAATAGTAGAAGGGACCAGACTCGGTGACTAGTATAGTCATGCCTCGGTTTGTGCAGCAATTCTCCTACCCCCGTCCTATTCCAACAAACGTACAGGTATGGCTGCTATGATCAATGTTCACTCTGAGCAGTCTCTAAATTGCACTGGCAGTCAGCACTGTGGCAGGAACATAGAGAATCATATAACCATGGCAGAAGTATGTCACAGATGGTGAAGTTATAATCCATACTGAGAGATCTGACTGCTGCTATGTAGGCAGGTGCGCTTATTTAGGATCAGTACCACACATAAGAATAGGTGACTTCTGTTCATATTACTATATGATATTATGTACATGATATTTCATATATGATATTCTTCCCTAAGAATATTAAAGTAGCCAGGGGTGGTGGTGGTGGCTCCCAATACTCAGGAGGCAGAGACAGGCAGGCCTCTATGAGTTTGAGCCCAGCCTGGTCTACAAAGTGAATTCAGGACAGCCAGGGCTATTCCAGAAAAACCCTGTCTCAAAACACCTCTCCTTCAAAAGAATATTAAACTACTAAAATGGAGAGTGGGTGAAGATTGATTTATTTTTATTTTGTATGTTGTCTTTGCACTATGAGGATACAATCAATGTCTGCAGGGGATCCCCACCCCTTCAAAAATGCATATTTTGTTTCATCTGTTCATATTACTATGGAGTTACTTGTCTAAATGTCCTCTCATTGAGGAACTTTTAACTCACTGTATTTAAATGAAATAAAAATTACTTTTCTAAGACTATTCTTCTGGCCATAAGCATGTCATTTTTACATTGCTCAATATAGAATTTCAAATAATTTTCAATGTGTAGAGTGAGGTATGTATTCTAGCCATCCAGATCAAAGAATATATACATATTCTACAAATACATATGTATATATTACAAATATTTTATGATCTGCTCATGAAAAGAGGTCTGAAAAGAATGTAAATGATTTCCAGTAAATGAAAGAAGTGGAAAATCACTGAGTATCTTGTTTGAGTCAAAATGGTGTGGTCTGAAATATGTACGGATCAACACTCATTGGGGTCCCTCTAGGAAATGCATGTATTCAGCACAGCCAGGTGGCAAGAACTTTGGGAATGCAGACAGAATAAATAATGGCAGTCAGAGTTTTCCAGCTCTGAAATGCTCGTCACAAGTGTTCTTTATGGAATTCAGAATGAAGAACAGAAAAGGACATGTACTGTTTCAGAAGCTGGGCAGCATAAGAGTCAAGCAAATGCAATCTAAAGGATGAAAAAGTCCTGGGCCCATTGTGATGGCTTGAATATGTGTGTCCCAGGGAGTAGCACTATTAGGAGGCATGACCTTGTTGGAGTAGGTGTGGCCTTGTTGGAGGAAGTGTGTCATTGTGGGAGTGGGCTTTAAGACCCTCATCCTAGCTCCCTGGAAGCCAATCTTCTCCTGTTTGCCTTCAGAACAAGATGTTGAACTCTCAGCTCCTCCTGCACTGTGCCTGCCTGGATGCTGCCATGCTCCTGCTTTGATGATAATGGACTAAACCATTGAACCTGTAAACCAACCGCAATTAAGTGTTGTCCTTTATAAGAGTTGCCTTGGTCATGGTGTTTCTTCACAGTAGTAAAACTCAAACCAAGACACCCAAGATGAGGAGACCTTGGTTTAGGAAGCTGCCTTCTGGATTCAAAGCCTTTCAGAGAGGGTGGTGTCTAAGGCACTGGAGGACTTGTTTCTAGATTGAAAACCAGGAGTAGTTCTTTTGAGTGTACTACCTTTAGAGGGTGAAGCACAAGGTTATGTGGCTCAGCAATAGAACTTTAGCACCCACAAGGACCTGACTTGACCTCCTCACAGCATCATGAGATAAAAAAATAATTAAAATAAAAGTGAAATGATTATAGAACTCCTGTGAAGACCAAGCCTGCCGTGACCCGACTCAGAGGAACCTCTGAATGGTCATTTCTCCTCAAGGGGCAAAAGGGGACGTGTTTCTCAGTGCATAAGCATCACACTTCACGAGTACCCCCGAGGGCATACAGAGCCGAACCTTAGTGTTAACGAAGCGCATTTTGGATGCAAAGCCTGAAGACACCATCCAGGTAATGTCTTTGGCTTCTGCTT
Organism: Grammomys surdaster; assembly: GCF_004785775.1. Classification (NCBI taxonomy): domain Eukaryota; kingdom Metazoa; phylum Chordata; class Mammalia; order Rodentia; family Muridae; genus Grammomys; species Grammomys surdaster. The sequence continues at coordinate 1,120,326 of NW_021620336.1, forward strand.
CATTCTGGGTGAAACATAGAGGCAAGGCGGGAGACGAGCTCGAGTTTCTATGTCCCTGGCCTCTCCATTCTTCTTCAGTCCTAGACTCTTGTCTATCTTCTGAGAGGCTCTGAAACCCATGGAGGGAAGCGCTCATGCCTCTTTTTAAAATCAATGGCCTTAGCCGGTGGTGGTGGAGCACGCCTTTGATCCCAGCACTTGGGAGGCAGAGGCAGGCGGATTTCTGAGTTGGAGGCCAGCCTGGTCTACAGAGTGAGTTCCAGGACAGCCAGGGCTGTACAAAGAAACCCTGTCTCGAAAAACCAAAAACAACAACAACAACAACAAAAAAATCAATGGCCTCTGCCTCCTATGAGCCCTCCTCCACTTCCCCAGGGAGGATCGCCCTCAATGGATCTGTGCTGAGGTGCAGGGACTAAGAAAGCTACACTAGGCTTGAGATTACTGCGGCTCCTTCCTTGGGTCCTCTATCTTAGTCTCACTGCATACGAGCGAATGTAGCGCAACACCTGAACCTGGAGTGGCTTCCTGATGCTTGCCTGCCCTGTGCATTCTCTCTCCCTGGGTCTTGCTCACGGGTGCCCCAGGAAGGGGGAGCATGCAGCAGATGGGCAGTGGGGTGGAAGTGGCTCCTGTGTTCCACCAGAGGACTGCTAATGTTCACCAGAGTTTGCTTTTCTTTTCCTTTTTTTTTTTCCTCCCTTGGTATTTTGAAACAGGGTTCTTCTGAGTTGCTCTGGGTGTCCTGTAACTCACTCTGAAGAGCAGGCTAGTTCTAACTCAGATCTGCCTGCCACTGCTTCCTCAGTGCTGGGATAAAAGGAGAGTTTCTTGGGTTTTGTTTCTCCAGCCAATGTAATCAGCCTGGGAGGCCTCACCTGGCCTATAACTTGCCAGTGATACTCTAGCCTCTGCCTCCAGAGGGATCCCTGAAACTTCTCTATTGGGACAAAGTTGGATGCTCAACTCGGCTGTTTTCTTCCAGGCCCACTGCCTGCCCATCACTTCTGTCTCTGCACTGTTATCTTCCCCCTTTGGCACAGTAGGCTCTGTCTGTTCATCTCTGTCATCATCTTTCATTCATTTCTCCACCTTCAACATGTCCGGAATTCTTTTTCTGTTTCTTGAGTCCTGAGCTCATGGTGCAAGGCCATCACAATGTGTTCTTAGCATTGGGGGATCTCAGGGAAGACCAGTAGGGGTATGGATGAAGAAAGGTTCCATGGGATACCTATAAAATGAACCTCTATATGACCAGCTATTACTTAGTCAAGGCCTGGCTATAAGCAGGAACAGAATGTTAGAAAATTCCAGAATCCATAGAAAAGTAAAGCCAAGACAAACTCCCCTTCAGAGGAACAATATTAGGAGGCTCATGGCTCTAAATGGGCATCCTTTTGGGGAGAAAAATCATGGCTGTAAGTAACCACAGTGACCCTGAAAGGACACAGACCCTTCAGTTTCTGACTATCCTAGATTTTCAGGGGGTGTCATCAGGCTCCAAACCATGTGACTATGTATGTACTCTGCTAAGTGCTTGACTATGCTTTCAAGTTGATGAGTATTCTGGGCCTTGGGTGGTTGTGGGCCATCTTTGCTACCCACTTTTGCTCTAGACCCACCGAGAGCCCAGTCAAACATCACCTACTAGAGAACAAAACTGATTGATCCCTGGCAATGTCCTGATCAAGACATCTGTCAAGTGTTACAAACTACGTGAATGAGCAAAGTACATGCTGTACAGATATTAAAAGGTCAAAACGAAACACCTCATTTTGATATAATTAAAAAAACATGAATTAACAGCCTGGTGTGGTGGTGCATGCCTTTAATCCCAGCACTTGGGAGGCAGAGAGAGGCAGAGCTCTGAGTTTGAGGCCAGCCTGGTCTACAGAGTGAGTTTTAAGATTGCCAGGGCTACACAGAGAAGTCCTGTCTTGAAAAATTGAGAAAGAAAGAAAGAAAGAAAGAAGGAAAGAAAGAAAGAAAGAAAGAAAGATCAGACTACTGTATGAAATAGGAAACCAGAAAAATAGTAGATGTGCCCTATCCATGAAAGAGCTGTCGTTCTCCCTCATCAACACACATGGATGGAAAAGACAAAGTCTATACCTAAATAGTTCCCCACACACTTGCACTCAGTTTCACTAGTTTCCTCTGCACCTGCCAGTTGTTTATAGCGTATATAGCATGGAATACACCTGTACCTGCCAGGTGTTTATGACATATATAACATAAAAGATAGCTTGTGAATCTTGTCACTTTCTGAGCCTTGTGAAGTTCCTTCGCTCCCAGAGGATTGCTGGCCTCACTCAGCTGTGGATCCTAAGATTATTGCTATACAATAGTTTTTGTTTTCTGCAGTGTCGTGGGGCAGAGATGTAGCTGAGTAGTAGAGTTCTCTAGCGGAACACCTCACAATTTTCCAGGCCTTAGTTACCAGGCAGCAGGAAGCTCAGTGGGAGACATTTCCAACAAACTTCCTCATCATAACAGGAGCTCTTCCAGAGAGATAGAAACCCAGAGGGATTTGGGTGTGTGGGTACATGAGGTCTAGGGTCAGGCTAAAATGCATCTGGTTTGGAATAATACTTGACCATCCTTGGATCTTTCTGGCCTGACAGTCCAGCCTGGGGGATGTGGCAGGTTCAGTGAGAGCATATCTGAAAACAGAGCAAAGGAGAAACAGGATTGAGAAAGATGCTGATGTTGAACTGCGCCCTTGACGTACACTCCCCCAGGAGTTGCACAACTATCCTCTCTGCCTCCTGCCCCAAAAAGAAGGGTTAAGATTAGACTGAGAATCGAGGCAATGAAGAATAAAACTTAGAATGTGATGATAGACCTCTCATGTATTCTGCTGCCTGAACTGAAACCTGTTCTGACTGGGTCCCTCCAGAGATAACAGAGGAGATGAAAATGCTGGAAGTCTTGGTTGTAGTTGCTTGGTTTGGGTCTGGTACAAAGAGTTTAAGGAACATACATTAAGCTACAGATAAAATGAGGGAGCAATAGTCATATAACCTCCATCTTCCTCTTAATCAAACTCAAACCAAGACACCTGGAGGTAAAACAGTGGCTCCCCTGCCCCCACGGAGCCTGTCAAACAGTGAGAGCATTTTAAGTCTTTGGAGGCTGACATGGGCTCACAAGTAAGGTGCAGTGATATATACCTGGGAAGCTAGGATTACAAAACAAAGGAAATCAGAAATTAACTGTGGTCCAGATGAAAGGGATCAGGGATGTTGTCTTCCTCACAGATCTTTGAAAAAGTGATGCCCACAGACAACCGCTGTGGCTAGCTCCAGCTCCCTGAGGGAATCTGAAAACTTGAGACAGGGTGTGTGTGTGTGTGTGCTTGTGAAGTAAAAGTAACTTCAGCTGGGATCATCTCCAGAAAATACCTCAAGCAAATGTATGGACCTGTGAGAAGCTGTTCCGAGTTTTCAGTGGGCAGGCAGACATGTTAGCACTGCTGACAGAAATAGAGTGGCCCTCGGGACAGGGGCGAGTCCTCTAGGACTCAGTGAGACATGCAAACCTTGACAAACATTATTAGGTTAAAAATTATTATTATTATTTTTTAAAAAACCTTAATCAGGAATTAATTCGACTTAAAGTCGAGCACACATGAATTAGAACTTTGAAATAAATAAAATTTGTTAAACTTGTTATGTGTGTTTCAAAAACGACTTCTGTCTTTTAGTTTAAAACATGAATTGGTGGTATAAAGGATTTCTAAAGATAACAATTCAGACCGCAGAAGAGACACATTCTACAGACTCTACTAGCCTACCCTGGGCCATATCTTTGAAAGTAACACGGAATTAAGTAGAGCACAGGAGTCGATTCAAGTTAAGTCACCACCAAATCAAATTCTTTGTGTCAGCAGTACCGTGGGCAGGGCCTAGAATGTGACAGTCTGAAGACCTGGCAAAGGACCCAGCCCACCCACTTGCGCTGTGCGCTCTGGCGGGTGGGGGTGGGGTGGGGCGGGGAAAGCTGCGGGGGGGGGTAGGGGGGCACAGAAGGGGCGGGGCCGGGCTGGGCAGCATTGAAAAGCGAGACAGGCTACCAAGCAGTGCACCTCCTAGTGCTTGCACTCTGAGGGTTCCAGTATGGGATCCCACACGGCTGATGATGCTCACACCAAGCCAGACCCTAAGTCTCAGAAGCTGCTCAGCGACCTGCCTATGTCCCTGCGACTTCGCACACGGCCCTGGTGGTTCCCAATTGAGGAACTCAGCAATCCTATGGTGTTCTACATGGAAGCCTCGGTGGCAGAAAGGATCATTGGTGAGCTTCTCACCACAGGGGTCTGGGTTAGCTCTCTGTATTCTTTTAGGGGCAGAAAGTCCATTCCCCATATCCCTCAGTTCAGTCTGCCCTTCAAAGCCTGCGCCTTCACATCTGAAGCCATTCTACTACTTAGAGTCTCTTCCTCACCTGTTTAGGCCGAGACCAAGCCGAAATGACAGAAATAGAGTGGATGACCCAGGCCTTAATAAGAGTGGACCCGGGCAACTCTGAGAACCTAGCTGAAATCACCATCTATGGACGACCCAGTGCACAGACTCGAATGAAAAATATTCTCATGCACATGTCGATCTGGCAAAAAGACTCGGAAGCCCGAAGAGGTAAGGGACTTTGAAGACCCACCTGGGGAGGAAGCCAGGGGAGAGTCTCAGCTTTTCACGATTTCTTGAAGTTTCCAAACACCAGGAAACTATATTGTCTTTAGGTATCCCTTTCCAACGCTCTTAAATGACAGAAAGAAAGGGAAAGAAAAACACACTCAAGTCCTATTAACCCCTTAGTCCAGCCGTAGACACCCGTCTGCCCAGATTCCAGGTCCAGAGCCCTTCTCTTTAAAACTGTGTTCCCCTTCTGCTTGACTATTGGTGTTGATCCTTTTCCAGCAAAGAAGATAAAACAAGTTGAAGAGTTCTTGAAAGCTCATGCCGACGCGATGATAAGCAACTCAAGTATCAAAGGGCAAACTGGGCTCAAGCCGCCTGGCAGCCCGCTTCCGCTGGAGTGAGAAGAAACATAGGTGGATTCTTAAATCACTACACTTGTTTTCTTACCTGCCTTCCTGAGCACCTTGTTTATTTTTCTTTGCAAATAGCAATTTGTAGAACTATTCCAATATAAAAAAAATTTTTTTTGGCATGCTGTTGGTTTCCTCACACACAGTAAAATTTATAAACATTGACTATTCAGTTGTTGTAGGGGGAGTGTGTAGGTTGTATTCCCACAGTTTCTAACACACTTCAGTCTGGCCCTCAAGAATGGCACAGTTGACTTATAAGTGTTTGGGATGGTGGTAATAGGTTTCCTGGGCTGAGCCCTAACTCCTGTCAAGCAAATTATTTTGCTTTAAGTTACTCAGTAGTTTGGGAAAAGGGCATCATTAAAATGTCAACTCTTGATCCCTTTGTCCTTCCTTATTGAGACAGGATATCTATGTAGCCCTGGCTATCCTGGAGCTTCCTATTTAGACAAGGCTGGCCTTGAACTCAGATCTACCTTCTTCTGCCTCCCAAGTTCTGTGATAAAGGTGTGTTCTACCATGTCTGGCTACCTTTTTGTACTTTTAAACCTACTTTAAGGCAATGGTCCCAACCCTGGGTCAGAATATCAGCCTGTATATCAGATATTTACATTACAATTCAGAACAGTGGCCAAGTTAGGAAGTAGCAAAGAAATTTATGATTGGAAATCAACACATGAAATATATTAAAGGGTCAAAGCATTAGAAAGGTTGGGAACCATTTGATTTAAGGTGTGCAAGAATTCACCTGGGAGTGGGCAGTGGGGGTGCAATGCCTTTAATCCCAGCATGGGATACAGGGGCAGGCGGATCTCTTGAATTCAAGGCCAGCAGGAATTACAGAGAATCCCTGTGTTAGGAAGGGGGCTGGAGAGGAGAATTCACTTTGGAAGTGCCTCAGAACAATGTCCTGGTCCCCTTCTCCAGTGATTCTCCCAGAGAGGATACATTTGCATCTCTAACATGCTCAGGATAACACTCCTTTGGGGAATCAATTACAGCTGCCCTTTAACTTGGTAGGCCCTCTCAGGTGTGTGTGGCTCAGGGACTTTCCCAATCATGAGGTATACCATCTTCGATGTTATACATCACAAAAAAACCCAGGTTATATACTTTTAGTGGGCTGACACCCCACCCTCAGCCCCCTCCCCGGAGCCCCTTGTTTTCTAGCATTTTCTTCCAAGATGCCACATTCTCTTGAGAGTGGTAAGACTCCGGAGGGACACAAACTTCCAGTGTCTAGGAAAGTGGAACCTTGGAAGGCTCCATGACCCCTTCCCTAGGGTTACAGAAGCAGTAAGCACCTGCTGAGGGTGGGGGTGGAAAGCTGGCCAGCTGAGCTGCCAGGAGCAGATCCTGGGACCTGTCAGGCCATGCCTAGAAGTTGAAGTATAAGCCCCAGGTTGCAGCTCTCCTGTCATGCGGGTTAGGCATCATCAATGCTCCTGTAAGTAAGCCAGTTAAAGTCATTGACTCACCAGGTGGGACTTTGGTCTCTTATGGGTTCCCTTTCTGGGGTGAATAGACTGTGTTCTATGTCACCCCACAAAACATCTTTCACACAACACACTGACTGATGTTCTCTGTGGATCGCGGTATTCGTTTGAGCATAGGTGTTCTTTGTGGTGCATGCTGTTTTCCTTTCCTGTGTGACCGACGGCCAGTGTGTAGCTCTATGCCTACCTGCTCTATCACTTTCTGGAAGTGAAATTCTTGGTTCGGAAGGTACATGAGTTATGGATGTGCCCACATCCCCTCAAGCTCTCTTGAGGCAAAGGCAGATCTCTGAGAGTTCAAGCCCAGCCTGGTCTATATAGCAAGTTCTAGGCTAGCCAGAGCTACACATAGTAAGATTTGGTCTCAAAAAGTAAAATATCAGAGCTGGAGAGATGGTTCAGTGGTTAAGAGCACTGACTGCTCTTCCAGAGGCCCTGAGTTCAATTCCCAGCAACCACACCTCATAACTATAAGGAGAGCTGATGCCCTCTTCTGGTGCCTGAAGATAGCTATAGTGTACTCATGATAAATAAATATCTAAAAATTTTTTTATAAATTAATAAGATATCAATGGGAGGAGAGCCCCTAGGTCCTGTGAAGGCTTGATGCTCCAGTGTAGGGGAATGCCAGGGCAGGAAGTCAGGAGTGGGTGGGTAGGTGAGGGAGCACCCTCATAGAACCAGGGGAGGTGGGATGAAATAGAACATTTCCAGATGGGAAACCAGGAAAGGGGATAACATTTGAAATGTAAATAAATAAAATATCAAAAAAAATTCTAAAGATAAAATATAGTGCATGAACTCTGTGGAGTTAGACAAAGTTGTCGTTAGTTGGTTAGTTGGTTGGCTGTGGGTTTTTTCTTTTCTGTTTTTTGTTTTGTTTTATCCTTTGACAAAAAATAAGGTGTTCTAATTCCTAATTCTTTACTCTTTACAGATGATTAATACACATGCACGCACGCACACACACATGCACACAGGTCTTTTTAATTGAACATCAGCTTGTTTTCAACTTTATTCATTTCTGTCCTGGCTTTACACTCTCAAGCTCATGCTACTTGGAATTGAGCTTGCTAAACATAAAGGTAGATTTAATTCATCTGTGCAGGTTTATGTAACAAACAGCAACCCATTGTTAGTAGTGTCTTCCTGCTCTTACCTCTCAAAGTTTGAGCCTATGTGCATTTCTATTGAATGTTGTTAAGCTATTACTATGCTTTCCTGTTCTCCTGGCCCCACCAGGAGCTCCTGTTTTCTCACAGAAATTTGTTATACTTTTTTTCTGGAGTGAATTTTACTAAAAAAGGTCAATACCTTATTAAGCAGATTAATTAGCATTATTAGCAAATTTATGCATAAAACTTAAAAATTTTTTAGTAACTCCTGGAAAAAGTTTTGTATTTCTACCAGAATTTGTATTTATTAGCTTATACTTAAGCCCTCAAACTGAGGACCACAGACTATGAGTAGTATATTTTCAGATAATTTTCTGTTTTATTTGTTTTAATGTGTATGGGTATTTTGCCTGGACCTATGTATGTCTGTGTACCACATGTGTTCTGGTGCCTGCAGAAGGCAGAAGAGAACATCAGATCCTTTGCAACTTGTGTAACAGGCAATTATTAGCTTCCATGTGGGTGTTGGGAATCAAAGTTGAGTTCTAGGAAGAGTAACCAGTGATCTTAATCACCAAGCCAAGGTTCCAGCACCCAAAATACTGCCTTTTGTTTTTTGTTTTTAAAGACACAGACCTGTCTGTTTGTTTGTTTTTTAAAAAGACTTATTTATTATATATATGTGAATAAATTGTCACTCTCTTCAGAGACATCAGAAGAGGGCATCAATTCCCAATACAGATGATTGTGAGCCACGACGTGGTTGCTGGAATTGAACTCAGGATCTCTAGAAGAACAGTCAGTGCTCTTAAACGCTGAGCCATCTCTCCAGCCCCAGAGCCTTTCAAAATGTGATAAAAGGGGCTGGAGTGGTGTGGCTCAGCAGATACAAGCACACTTATCAGTGGGGAAAAGTAATGCAATGAATATAAAATTAAGTCATATCACTACACCTATGAACATGTAGTACTCCTAAGAAAATAAAATGTGAACAAAGGCTTGATCACAGGGAAGACCATGTGATGATCTAAGTAGAACCAGACACCAAAACAGTGTCGGACAACTCCAGGTTTGGACTTGTAACTCTGTAATTACGGAGATTAATTTCTGTTGTTTAAGCTGTGTGGGTTGTTTTGTTGTGATAGTCCAAAGAAATGAACTCATTAGACATTTAATAGGTCTCTGCTGGGTTTCCTTACCATCCATTTGCGGATGTTTGCTTATGTGCACTTTATAACTTAACATAATTTGTGCATGAGAACATAAGTCTATGTCCTGTGCATGTGCACATGACACATATGCATGGAGACTTGTAGGAGAGTCCAGAGGTTAACATTGATATCTGCTTAAATATTTCTACTTTTTGGGTTTTGTTTGTTTTTATTTTTTTTAAAAACGTATTTATTATATATATGTGAGTACACTGTCACTCTCTTCAGAGACATCATAAAAGGGCATCAATTCCCATTACAAATGGTTGTGAGACACTATAAATTTTCTTGTTATTAGCAAATGAATACTACCTGAGAGGGTACCCGCATTAAATAAAGCAATTGTAATAAGCAGAATGCACTGAATGCATTATGAGTGACTTATTCATTATAGGCGACATACCTTGTAAGAAACATTATTTTGGTGTTTGGATATACACTCTTTTACTGCCTAAGTCATGTAAAGCTTAGATATTTTGAATTATTTAAAACTAACCCTTTTCTAGTTATTAGCAGAATGAATCCCACCTGGGCATTCATAGTTCACTTGATTAGAAGAGTGCCTCTTTTTCAGTATGTTTATTTCAGCTGAAATGCACTGTACAAGGTAAGGAAGAAGCTTTCTGTGAATATTCATGAAAACAAACAATGACAGAGTACCTGCATTAAAGAAAGCAATTATAATAAGTAAAACACACTGAATGTGTCATAGGTGACATTCCTTGTAAGAAATATTCTTTTGATGTAAGTGTATACCCTCTTTTTACTGCCTAAGTCATGTAAAGCTAAGATTTCTTGAGTTACTTAAAACTAACATTTTTCTAGTTATTAGCAGAATGAATCCCACCTGGGCACGTATGAGGCGCACTTGGTTAGAGGAGTGCCTCTATTTAAGTATGTTTATTTCAGCTGAAATGCACTGTACAAGGTAAGGAAGAAGCTTTCTGTGAAGAAACAAGAGAAGACAGACTGACAGTGTACCCAGATTAAAAGAAAGCAATTATAATAAGCAGAGGGCATGGAATGCATTATAGGTGACGTATGTGTTATAGGGAACATTACTCTTAAGAAACATTCTTTTGGTGTTCGTGTAACACTCTTATTACAGCTGAAATGCACTGTACTATGTAATGATGAAACTTTCTAGCAAGATACTTGAAAAGAAAACCATACATTGTTCCCTCGATAAAAGACAACGATTAGAAAGGAGAAAACACTGAATGCATCTCATAGGTGATGTTTCTGTTATGATATATTGTTTTGAGTTTTGCATAAACACAGTAAAACTTGGGCATTCATATTTCAATGATTTGTAAAGAATGTGTGAATAAGTACTTTTATTACAGAAAATGCACTGTACTATGTAATGATGAAACTTTCTGGCAAGATACACGAAAAGAAAACCACACGTGGGACAACCAAGGCTTGATGACTTGTTCTCAGAAAGAGAAAACTGACGCCTGAAAGTTGTCTTCAAACTTCCACGTATATGCAGTGTCTTATCCTCATAGAAAGTTCGCACATAACATATTATTTTTAAGAGAGGACGTACTTAGAAGGAAAGTAAGGAACTGAGAAGATGAGTGCGGACTTTTAAAAGACTGTTTCCATGACCCTGGTTTGTTGTTTTTTTGTTTTGTTTTAACCAACTTAAAATTTCTATGCTTTATGAACCTTTTTGTATGAATCTACACAGGATGTATGTTATCAAGATGTGTGAAAATAAGAAAGAAGCATATACTGGACTTAGGGATCAAGTCATCCAACCCAACAAACAAAAGAGACTTGCCAGTATAATGAAAAGTTAGCGATTCCTTAGGTGACACCTGTTGCCAGTACAGAAACCTAGAGTCATGAGTTTGGGGAGCTATGTCACCAAAATGATGAAAATCTAGGATACTATGATATGTCATAATATTTAAGTAAGTGACAGACCTAGCTCAGTGTATTCCACTTGTCTAGCATGCATATAATTTTGGGTTCAATCACAAGTACTGCAATAAATAATGAATTAATGGGAAAATTAGGCTTTGGATATAATTAATCATTTGGTTACTAATTAAATTAGTATATAAAATTATTTTGTTTTTAACTTGTTTAAAATTATGTTTTAGAAATGTGTGTCTATATGTATATATATCACATATTAGGGTGCCCAAAGAGGACAGAAAAGAGCTCAAGAGCCCCTAGAACTTGAGTTAAACGCAGCCGTGAGCTACTTGACATGAAATCAGGTCCTTAGGAGGAGCAGTAAGTGCTCTTAACTGCTGAGCTCTCTCTCCAGACAAACTTTTGGGTTTTTGAGACAGAGTGTATATAGTCCTGGCTGGCCTTGTACTTATTATGAAGCCAAGACTATCTTTGACCTCCTAATCTTCCTGGCTCCACATCTTGTATAATGCAATTACAGACATATGCTACCACACTTGGCCAAGAGTATGCTTTCTAGTACAACAGATGTGCATGTGTTTTGTTTGTTTTGTTGTTTTTTTTGTTTTGTTTTTTGTTTAGCAGACAGGATCTCACTATGTAGTCCAGATCTCACTGATCTCACTGTGTAGACCAGATTGTCCTGGAACACACAGAGATCTGCCTATCCACCACACCTGCCTCCCAAGTGCTAGGATTAAAGGTATTAACCACTATGCCTGCCTTAGTTTTCCTCTCTTTTGCCCCAAAGCAGGATCTCTCTGTGTATTCCACACTAGCCTTCAGGTTGCAGTCATCTGACCTCAGCCTTGAGCACTTAGATTGCTGAGGTGCACTACTGATGTCTGAAGATATGTCTGTATTATTTCACTCTGCAGAGGTGTTTGGTGAAGTCATGTTGTATCTAACCTATATACTCTGCAACATCATCTCTTTGAGGGAAAATTGCCAAGATGAAGAACATTTGTCTTATTAAAGTTTGGACATTCTGGTTCTAACCAACTTAATTAGCAGAACACCCTGGTTCCCATCTTTCTAATATTTCCACAGATCTTCTGCTTGTATAGGCCTAAGTTCCAGAAGACAAAACACAAAAGTATTCTTCCAAAAGATTACTTTGAATTTGTTCAAATTAAACTATATTGGCAAGTTTTAGAAATCTCTACAACCAAATAAGGACAGTGTGATTTAAGAATTAACAGCTGAGAGTGCTGGAGAGTTGGCTCAGTGGTTAAGAGCACTGGCTCAAACAACCCAGGTTCAATTATCAGCACCCACATGGCAACTCAAAACTGTATCTCCAGTTCCAGGGCATATAAAAACGTCATATACACATACAAGCAGGCAGAACACCAATATACATAAAATCAAAATAAATCATTTTTTTAAAAAAGAGCAGCTAAAGCATTAATCACGTTGGTACATAATATCTTTCCTCAGTGACTTTTTTTTTAGATTTATTTATTTTATTTCTATGTGAGTACACTGTAACTGTCTTCAGACACACCAGAAGAGGGTATCAGATCCCATAACAAATGGTAGTGAGCCACTATGTGGTTACTGGGAACTGAACTCGGGACCTCTGGAAGAGCAGTCAGTGCTCCTAACCACTCAGACATCTCTCTAGCCCACTCAGTGACATTTTGAAAAATAGGAATTATTATTCAAATTTGTGAGATTTCTACAAGGGCTATTACCAATAGTATGTGTGTATATTTGTGTGTATGAATATGTCTGTGTATGTATACATATATATTGAATATGTGTCTATATATTCATATATATGTTCATACACACACACACACACACACACACACACACACATATATATTTGGTCTTGTAGATAATCTTACATCATTTTTTTTAGCCAGAAAAATGATGTGACTAAAGTTAATATGGTTATAGCAAAATAAATGTGCATATACATAATATGGAAATCTTATTTTTCAGTAAAGATTATACTAAAATTTCAGCAGAAAAATTATAACTATGATATTGTTTAAAATTATTAATAAATTGATGCAAGGGATAGTGTTACTCACCTTTAATGCCAGCACTCAGGAGGCAGAGGCAGGTAGATCTGTATATATGTGGCTGATTTATTTGCAATCATGTGCTTTCTGATACAGATAAAAATGTTGGCTATGAAGTGAGATAACCTTTTCCTTAGAGTGCCCAAGGACATAGCTTGTAGGACCAGAAGCAAATCATAGGAAGGAAAAATTATAAAGTTTAAGACATGAAGTGCTGTTAGCAAGTGCCATAACCCAAAGGCACAGGTGATTCTCAGTAGTGACTCTTACTAGTAGTTCTTTCATGTTGAAGAGCTAAACAGATAGATATGCTAGGTTAACTTTGAATCTCTCTTCAGCTCATACTGGCTACACACTTCAAATCCTCCTGCCTCAGACACCTGAATGCTGGCTTTGTAGGTTTACTACACTACACCTGGCTTTTAGCCAAGACATCTTACATAACATTTTAGCTATATCATTACGAATCAGTGATTCAGGGCTGGGGACATGATTCAGTTACAGTGCTTCCTAGAACACACACAACCTTTGGTTTACTTCCCAGTGCTACAGAAATAGATTAAATAAACAAACTAACATATATATTTTTTTAAAGATTTATTTATTTTATATGAATACACTGTAGCTGTCTTCAGACACACCAGAAGAGGGCATCAGATCTCATTACAGATGGTTGTGAGCCACCATGTGGTTGCTGGGATTTGAACTCAGGACCTCTGGAAGTGCAGTCAGTGCTCTTAACCACTGAGCCATCTCTCCAGCCCCACATATATTTTTTTTAAAGATTTATTTATTTAATTTATATGTGTCACTGCCTTCACACACAATAGAAGAGGGCATCAGATTCCATTACAAATGGTCGTAAGCCACCATGTGGTTGGTGGGAATTAAATTCAGGACCTCTGGAAGAGTAGTTAGTGCTCTTAACTTCTGAGCCATCTCTCCAGTTCCTACAAGCAAATATTTTAAGACGACTGCTTTCATAGGATGAGCCAGATACCAATGTAAACAGTAATGTATGCTAGAAAATATGTCTAGAGGCATCACAGCAGAACTGAGGGAGTCTACAGAATGTGGTTCTCAATCAAGTTAACTTTCTCTGCCTTTTTATTTTCTGGGCTTCCTCCAACTTCTATTTTGAAAATTCCAAGTCTACAGAAAACTTGGGAATATCTTTAACCTAGATTAACAATTTAAGGTTCTGCCACATTTACTTTCATTTTGTGTGCTTGCATGTGTGTATATGTCTGCGTGTATATATATTTGCTTTCCAGACCTTTTGAAAGTTAACACAGTATATTTTAGCTCCATACACTTCCACCTACATCTCCTCAGAACAAAAATATTCTTTCATGTAAGGAATGACAACCTTGGCTTCTCCAAGAAAATAATCTCTTAATACCTAACAACCCAAAATTCAGTTGTCCTTAAAATTTTGTAGTATTCAGAATCTAACCAAGATTCCTGCATTCCACTGGTTGTTTTATCTCTTCTATCTTTTTCAATCCTTTCATCTGTCTCTGTTTTGTTTGTTTATTTTGGTTGTTTTGTCAGTCTTACTCTGTAGCCTAGGCTAACCCACAACTCACTGTTTAACCCAAGCTAGCCTCCAACTCATGGCGATCCTCTTGTTTTAGCCTCCTGAGTCCTAGTAATATTAGGTGTTTACTATCCTGCCTAATTCCTTAGTCTCTTTTTTCCCCTACATGAATGTAAGGGCACCACATGTGTGTGGAAGGTGTCAAATGCCCTGGAACTAGAGTTATGGATAACTGTGTGCTCATTATAGACACTAGGAACTGAACCTAAATCCTCTGCCAATGCTCTTGCTATTGAGTCACCTCTCCATCCCTTTAATCACTCTAAATCAGTATCAGTCTCCAGGGAGTTTTAAAGGTCTTGTTAACATGGTCCATTCTGAAGAGTCCAAGTCAGCTAGCTGTCTTATACAATTCTGGATTTGTCTAATTTTTGAAATTGTGACTAGATTCAGAAGAAACTTGTTTTCAGAGCGAGGAAAATACTGTGTTGTATACTATCCACTAATTAGAGATACTAAATTTGATCACTAGCAAAAAGTTGAGTCTTCCTCAGGTAAGTCCAAATTTAATGTAGGCTTCTTTTTTCCCCCATTAACCATATATGACTATTGTGATTTTCTCAGTCATGTGTTATTAAAGAGATAAAAGTCAGGCACGATGTTCTAGACCTGTCATAACCTACCTCTACGGATACTGAGTTGGGAGGAGTATGAGAAATTTATATTGTACCATAAATTTATATAGCTTAGGCTATATAGTGGGTACCAGGCCAGGTCTACAGCATAAGATCCTTGTCTCAAAAATAGTAGGTAGATTCACTTAGTCTGCCCCCAAAGTAGTGGACATTTCCTTCCACATTCCTTTTTAGGATAATTTAGGAAATTTTGGGAGATTAGCTGCTAGTAAAAAAAAAAAACCCTGGCTTGAGGCAAATAAAGAATATCAGGTGAACAGTTTTGAACCATTAGTATGTGTGACTTTGGGTTGAATACTTACTGTGGCTTATCTTGAATGGTTACCCCAATAGGATAAGCATTACTGTTACCCCATTTTACAAATTAGAAAACTGAGGTATAGAAAGATCCAAGATCTTGCCTGGGCATCCATTGCCAGTAGAGCTAGAGTCCAAACCCATGGCTGCCTGATTTTACAACACTGTTCTTATTTCCTATTTTTTTACTTCCTTCAGTAAAGCTATCATACCTGGTTCTGTCCCAATCATTACTTTATAAGCCTCACATCAGTCTGTAAGAACAGTCTCAAATAGATGAAGTTACTTACCCAAGAGCATAAGCTGTCTGAACCATTTATCCTATTTTGTGGTTCTCTCCCATGTTTCAGCCAAGATCTTTAAAGCAGAGTGGTTTGTGCTGGGTCCCTTTTCCCACTCTCCAGCACCCACATAAGCAGGAATCATGTGCTGGAAATGAAAACAGGTGGCAGAAGCAGCTGCACAACAAGACAAGTCTGATCCGGTCCACACTAACCAGATGACAGGAGTGGGAGAGACCCTTCATTGACAATTCAGGGACCATCAGTGAGCAGTGGGATGACAGTGAATCTGAAATAAAGGCCATTGAAATAAGACTTGTTTTCCAAGGGAAATTTGTCCTTACTGTCCCCCCCTCACCAGAGGGGGTGTAGCAGTCTTGTTTGAATAACTCCAAACCAGTGCTGAAAGCCTTGAAGAAATTTCTCAAAGAAAGTGTGATTATTTATGGTTTCTAGTGCCCACTCTTGGTTTCCTTTTGAGGATATTTTAAAGCCATTATTGCCTAAACTATATAATTATATAGTATAACAAATAGAGTAGTAGAGTTTGCCCGCCATGATCAAGAAGGCAGAATGAGTTAATCTTTAGAAGTTAGCTACAGACTTAACTTTTCATACAGAGCTATACACAGTTTTGAAAAATGAAAGAATCTGTGGACAAACAGAAGCTATACATGCATACAGACCCTAACTTAAACCTTGGCTAAGTCATTTTGTAGAGTTCTCATCCATTAAAAGAGAGTAATTAGTGCTGGAGGACAGCAAGATGGCACAGTCGGCGCCGGGCGGTGGTGGCGCACGCCTTTAATCCCAGCACTTGGGAGGCAGAGGCAGGCAGATTTCTGAGTTCAAGGCCAGCCTGGTCTACAGAGTGAGTTCCAGGACAGCTAGGGCTACACAGAGAAACCCTGTCTCAAAACAAAACAAAACAAAACAAAACAAAACAAAACAAAACAAAACAAAACAAAAAGTCGGTAAATGACTGCACACCCACCCTGATGTCCTGAGTTCAACTGTCAGGAGAAAGCGAGAGCCACCTCCCCCAGGCTGTCCTCCAAGCTCCACATGGACACTGTGGCACTTGAGACTGCCCCTTCACACTTATTTACACATCAGTATGACTTGCTTTGTTGTAGGTAATTGAGCCAGGGAGATAGGTCAGTTGATAAAGTTCTTGCTGGCAACATGGGGACCTCAGTCGGAGCCCTAGAACCTGTGGTTTGTTTGGTTTTTGTTTTGTTGTTGTTGTTGGGTTGTTTGTTTTGTTTTGTTTTGGTTTTGGTTTTTGATTTTTTTTGGTTGTTTGTTTTATTATTCCCAAGACTACTAGTGGTAGCTTCCCTTGTAATCCCAGCATTGGAAAAGTGGAGACTTAGGAATCTCTGGGTTTCACAGGCCAGCCTAGTCTAATCAGCAACCTGCATGTCCCAGAGAAAGGCCCTGACCAAAATAAAGTAAAAAGCTCCTGAAGAGTGAGACCAATATTTACCTTTGGCCTGCATGGGCGTATGCACACATGAACACACACACACACACACACACAAAGGAGCACACACAAATAATTGTGACATATTAAGTAAGAGGTTTGTAAAGATCAAATTTATACATACAGTGCAGCAAAGTGCTAGCCACAAAGTAGGCACTCAATGTGAAGGTAACTGTCAATGACTATATCATTGAGTTAAATGTTCTGACATGATATAGGTCTAGGAACCCTCTCTAAATCAGGACATTGTTCCCTTAACCTAAGTAAACACACATTCTACACCCTGCCTGGCTAGTACTTTGAGGCCTAATCTCTCTTAATCTACTCTGGTTGCAGCAGGTGCTTCATATGACCATGGTGTTTATTGAAGTCTGTCTCTGTTTCAGGTGGTTAGCTTAACCAATGGAGAACTGAATGTTGATGACCCCACTGGAGCTCACTCCAACACACTGATCACAGCTCATGCCAAAGTGGAGACAGTGGAGGAAGCTAAGTAAGTTCATCTTTCAAAGGGATTATCTTGTCTTTAAAAGGGTTGTCTCCTCATGGGCTGGAAACTCCTGACTCCTCTGTGTGCTGCTCATCATGGACTGGCTTCTTCATGCTTATGTCCATGGTTTTCTTCTTCTGACCATTTTATTTTTCTGCATGGTACATTAAGGTTGCTGCCACCTTTTCAGCTCCTATTTCTGGGAAGCTAGTTACATTTTTTTTTATTTTTTTATTTTTTTTTAGTCTGCTGAAGGCAAAAAACATAGTGAACTAAAAGAACGATGCATTAAAAGCCACAAAAGATAGTAGCTGTGAGTTTCTTAGAGGCCCTGGAGCTTCTTGCTCCCTATGGGTTACAGAGAAAAAAAATGTTAAACCGTGGGCCATGGTGTATAGTATCACACTTCTAGTTGTTGCCTAACCATTCCAGATGGATGATCCTGAGTAAAAGGATTTGGCAGACATTTTGCTGTCTTTCAGTCTGGGCTCAGAAAAACTAAGGGCATCAGGCAAAACAATTGTGCTTGTAAATACAAGAATCTTGGGAAGGCAAAGAAGGAACCCTAATTCCAAGGAATCAAGGCAGTTCCTCACTTCCTTTTCTGCTTCTCTTGCATGCATATGTCTTGCTGTGCTCTCCCACCAGCTCCTTGGTGCTTTCTGCATGGTCTGTGTTTAAACTCTCGACATTCTGTGGTGGAAGGTGATGCTGACTCTGCTGTACAAAGAGCATTTCTACCACTTGAATTTTTTCTCTATCCCAAACTCAGATCCAAGTTTAAACTCCAAGAAATATTATCAGATAGAGAAAGCTAAAGAGACACGAGTCAGTAACTCCTGCCAATCCTGACCTTTCTTTGAAGCTCTTTGAGAACATTCAGTGTCCAAATGTTTTCTCTGGGGCAAGCAATATATTTTTAGTACAAAGAGGACATCTTATACCTCTGGGCATCAGTCAGAGTCACCATGCACTGTGGTTTTCTTCGAGATGTACTTTGCATGGTTGTATTCCTGCCTATCTCTTTGGTGAGCTCACTTGGCCTTTAAATGGTCTTTTCCTGCTTAGTAGGTTTCAAAATCAAGTAAGTATGACTTCATCTCTATCTTGTTGATACCCGTAGACAGGGTTGGCTGGGAAGGTAATGTCAGTAGGAGACTTTTTTTAGTAATTAAACATGGTCCTTTCTTCTTAGGTGCTTGGGAGATTTTAATGGTACTTATAATTTTTTTCTGTCATTCACAATAAATTATATGATATTCCCACTTTCTGAATTCTCACCCTTGGCTGCACTTTGGAATCACCTAGAATATGTTAGAAAATACAGATACTTCTGCATGGCCTCAGATATTTGAGGCTAATTTATTAATACCTGGCCTGATAATGAAGATATTTAAAATATCAGGGAGTTCTAATGTGTAGCCAAGATTGGAAACTACTATATTCTGCATGCTCTTATCTTGAAAGAGGGCCACACCTTTTCCCACCCCACCCTATCCCCATTTCACATTTGTACCTGTTCTTTTTAGAAGTTAAGATCTGACTCTAGTTCAAATGAATTTTAGTATTAGGCCGTAAATAGATTTATGTTTTGGACCTTTTCATTTCATTTTGGGTAAATGTGTACACTATGTATGTGAGTGTGGTGTTTGTGTCCAGTGTGACAGATGGAGGTCACCCATACAGAAAGAGCTCATCCTGTTGTGTTCTGTTCTGTCATATTCTAAACACTAGAATATTAGAGAGGTCAATATCTTTCCATTTAGCAGAGAGGACCACACTATACTTAGGCCTTCTGAAAAAATGTAGAAACTAAAAGAGAGTAGTTACCTTTGACCAAATGTCACTCAAACCCTGTGCTTGGGGCGTTTTGTATACTGGTTCTGGTAGTGATTTCCTGAGCTACCAATCCACCTTGCCTAGGGAATTGTCAGGGCTCAGCCATGTGTCTGTGGTATATGTGTGTTGGTATATATGGAGTAGGGACACAGTAGCCATATATTCACTAGTTGATTTTACTAGAAAAGTCAAAGCTAGAGAGACCTAAGGTGTCCCAAACAACCCCTCATTGCAAAGGCTATGGTGCCACTTGTTCATGGAGCTCGTTGATAGGATAAGGAGGGCTGTTGTCTATATTGGAGTTAAACTCAAGTACAAGGAAAGTATGAACTGCTTACCTCCAAGCTTAGGATTTTTAACTTCCTTTTCCCAGCTTGTTTTGTGTAAAGGAAGAACAGAACCACAGGATTGATGGCTTTTGATCCATGTTAAAAAAAATAGTTACTTGACTTCCCCTTTCTTCTAGCTACAAGACACTTTTTTGAAATGTGGTTGAAGGAATGGTGAGGGCAAATGATTTTTAGGTTGATTTTTTTTTTTTTTAATCAATGCTTTTGCTATATCTTAACAATTGTGGGCCCAATTTCTCCTGAGAACTAGTGTAATTAGAATTTAGGTCATTCTTTGATGGTTATACCCAAGCAGTGTATTACCTCATCTAACAGGATAAAGTATCTCATAAACTTTTTCTTCCTCTAAGAAGACCTAAGTGCTAGTTTTACAGTAGGGAAGTTAGCTGAACATTGTGGAAGACCTGGTATGGGAACCATATGGTTCACAAGCCAGAGTCCTTTCCTCCTTCCCCTGCTGCCTTCCTGGAAGTTGCCCTGGAAAGCCCGCCTGGGGCTTCCACCAGATCTTTTTGTTTTGCATTCTCCTGAGATCCATCTCCCACTTTGATGTTTCTTTCAGGCTTCTGCTCCTCTCTTAAATGTGAAGACCAAGTGGCTTGCTCCCTCAGCTGGGGGAAACTAAACACAGACACATACTGCATGTTTGCATGACTCACAGGGAGTCACTTCCATCTCACCTGTGGACTAATACCTCCCTATTTTTCTCTTTCTGTCTGTCTGTGTCTCTGTCTGTCTCTCTGTCTGTGTCTCTGTCTGTGTCTCTGTCTGTCTCTCTCTCTGCTTCTGTCTCTCTGTCTCTCTGTCTCTCTGCCTCTGTCTCTGTCTCTGTCTCTCTCTCTTCCTCCCTCCCACCTATGTTTTTCTCTTTATAGTCTGTAGCTGCCTGAAAATGCTCAACCTGTGGTGAGTCCCTCTCTCTAGTCCACATGAAAGGGGAGTGGACCAGAATAAACTGGGATTTCTAAGGCAAAGCCTTAGAAATACTGAATGGATCGATATATTTTCTTACCTCTTAGCCACCCAGACTAGGGAAGTTAGGTCCACAAGGTGGGATGGGGCAGGCCTTGAACCCAGAGATCAATCCTTTCCTTCTTTTCTTTCAAACCCGCCTTATTTATCACTGCACTCACTTACCAAAAACAATATCTCACAATATCCAAACTTAACTCGTTTTTTTTTTAAGATGAATGAACTTCTTTCCAAATTTTTGTCCCCAAGTTATGACTAGAACTATCAGGAGGGACCAAGGTTAGAAAGATAAGATTTTAGATGTTTTAATAACCGTAAAACAGTGTTATCATCAGGTAATTAGTTTCACCTTTAGCAACTTGTTTTGTAACATGAAAATAGACTGGAAGAATCCATAAATTCCTTATTGAGTTTCTTGTTGATTTTGGTTAGTTTTTTCATCTATAGTAAGAGTCTCTAAAAAAGGAGAACTCCGTGAGGGAAAGTTCTACATTTTGTTGTTGATTGGACATTTCTGGGGGTGTTTGTTTTGTTTTGTTGCCTTTATACCTTTATTCTTTTGTGAGAGGATAGTGGGTCAAGGGCTGACAGAAATATGGAAGCCTGTCTTTTCCTCCAGAAAAAGGCTTTTTAAATATAAATGTAGGAAATACGGGATGTGGAAGGAAATCCCTGAAGGGTTCATGCTGGTGACTTTTGTAACTTTTGTAACCCAGCTATCTAAGCCAAATTTTCCACAGGGGTTTATCTAAGAACAGATATGTTATTGAAGATAAGAGCTGTGTTTTAGGGAACTAGTATTGATAGTGTTAGAGTTTCAAAGAGGACATCGGGTCTGTTCATGTGTCTGTGTAATCTAATGTCATGGTCTAGTTTTTTTCCTGTGAGATGTCAGTTATATGATCCCAATTGCAAATACTTTAGGTTCTACTATGTTCATCCAATCTTTGGGCATAGAAATCAGCAACTGGGGATGTCAGGGAAGGACAGGGCAAGTGAAGCAGAGGCCCTGTCCCAAGGGCTTAGGTGTCACCCAGATGCAAAGTGAGCCATGCACATGGGAAAAGATAAAGACTTCTACAGAAGGCTGAGAGAGTGAGGAGTCACTGTGAGTTCTCAAGGAAGACTTCTAGACACAGTAGGGCTTTGAACCAATTTTAGAGCAGAGGAGAAAAAAAAAGTGTGGTAAAGAAGAGAAACCGCAGCTTAAAGGAAAATCCTGAGATACACAGCACAGCAAGGAATGATGGCTCAGGGCAGAGACCTGTGGGAAGAGTGTAACGGCTTGTGAGTAAAGGCCTAGGTCAGTTTTGATTCTAACTTGTTAAGAATTTCTGATCACTCAAAGGAGCAACTAGAAGGAACCCTAAGACACAAAGGGAATTGGTCATTATTTGTCTGTATTCTGTTCTGAGTGACTCTATGTAGAGTTGTTCAGTAGACTTGACCTCCAGTCTAGAGCCTTTGGCTAGCGGTCACCACAGAAACTAAAGCCTTCAAGAATAGATTGTGGGGTTCCTTTCCTCATTTAGCTTCTAATCCAGCTGAAGCTGTATAGGGCTCTAAATGCAAAATATGGCTGGCTCTGAACGACAACTTTAGCTTATGCATACTCTGGTGATTCAACAGAAGCACATGCTAATTCCTTGAATTGTCCTGTAGGAAGTAAAAAAGAATTCATTGGATATTTGGAAATGGGCCCAGTACCTCAAACTTATTTATTTACTTATTGTTAGTGTTTTTATTTGAAAAAATAAAAATCATTTTAGGATCCTACACACACACACACACACACACACAAATACAAACAGAAATGAATTTTAGGTTAGTAAACCCACTAAAAATCATAGTTGAAAGAAAACAGGTAGACTGTTGAAATACTGATTCTTCATGAAATTTGACTTGTCTATTTAAATACTAAATTCTGGACATTCAAGTTGATAGATTCAAGTCCCAATTTCTGAAACTAGAGAGATGGCTTGATGGTTAAAATCAATTCCAGAGCAAGAAGTTTCATTTCTCAACACCCACATGGTAGTTACCACCATCTATAACTCCAGTCCCAAGGGTTGAATGCATTTATTCTGACCAGGCACACACATGGGACATGCATGTAGACAAAATACCCATACACATAAAATGAACAAAAATTAAAAAAAAAACAAATGTTCATTTCTAATGCATGTGTAAAAATAAATATTATTCTTGAATTCTTCCTCAGTGTTTTCATTAAGGATTATTTTAAGAAATCGAAAGGTTTTATTTAAAATAATTTATTCAGTTTCCTGATATATATATGACACTTTTGTTCATACCAATTAGTGACATTTACTAATGTCACTGATACACAGGTCTGGTTGGGACAGACACACACATATACACACAATCTATCTGTCTGTTTATTGAGACAAAGCCTCCTACTTATAGCCCAGGTTGGCTTCAAACTTGATGTGTAGTCAAGAATGACTCTCAACTTATAACCCTTCTTCTAGCTGTCAAGCACTGGAATTACAGAAAAACATCACCATGACCAAATGTTGAAGAAAATATTTTTAAACTTTCTTAAGACCCTCCTGTCTCAAATTGCATGAAATTGCAGTTAAAGGTCACATTGCTATCTATTTAAATGTTTATTTCTGCATTCTGAAAAACTTTCTCCCTCTAGGTAGGCTCCTATAAATCTTAGCACTCTGGGAAGCTGAGGCCAGAGGATTGCACATTTGAAGCCAACCTTGGCTACAATAATAATGAGTCCTTGTTTCAAAAGAGAATTTCAAGAAAGAAACTTTATCCAAATTTCTAGTGATGAAAATCTTGGAAACACCCTAAGAAAATATAGTAACACAGGGGCCTAAGGGGAAGGTGGTCAGCTGCAGGGGAATGGAGGAGTATCGGAAGGGAGCAGTAGTGTCTTTCCATACGAATATCCCTTTCACTAAAACCTGGGAGGCAGGGCTGGACTGACGGCTCAGCAGTTAAGAGCACTGGCTGCCCTTCCAGAACATGCAGCTTCATTTCCCAGCACCTACATAGCAGCTCATGACGATCTGTAAGTCCCTTCCTATGAATCTGATGTCCTCTTCCAGCTCCCACAGCACTGTCATCATGTGATACACAGCCATGTATGCAGGCTACCACATTTATCCACATAAAATAATAAAAGTAATTTTAAACAGCTCTGGAAGGATTAGGTAAGAGACTTAAAAGATAATTTTCTCAGAAAACATTTTCTTTCAAGGATCAAGCATCTGAGCTTTACTTACAACTTCATTCCCTTCATTATCTGGCATCATTGACTCATCCTCTGCCTTCTGACCACCCTTCTCACTCCCCATTTGTCATTTCTGGACAGAACATACCTTTTGTATCAATCTTGCCATGACCATCAATACCCCTTCTCTAGTGTCCGTATGACAGCTACACTTCCTAGTGCAGTGGCTGGAGTGAGGAAGGCATCCTTGGAGTTAGAGTATGCCAGCATGCCACTCCTCTACAGGCTGTTCCTCCATGACATGGCACTTGTAGGGCCTTAGCCTCTACCTTAAACACACCAGTTGCTAACCCTGACTGGAGCAGGGGCAGTCTTGGGAAACTAATTGGGGAATTCCCTGTGACTAGAGTTTCCAGAGGATTAGCTCCTGGGCTTCGGGCATTGGTCCCGTTGGGATGATTGGCATGTGTGCCAGTGTCAGGAGATAAAAGTTCACCCCTTTGTGAGCTAGAGCTTCTGCTTACTCCAGGCATGTGTTGGGGACAGAACAAGGTAGAAAGTATCTTAGTCTTTTGTTGGCATCGAGTGATTGCTAGGATTCTAGATTTCATACTTTGTGTGGGATATATCTATTTGTCTTAGTTTGGCCTCCTTGCCTACTGCCAGTAAGTGACATTGAACTGCTGCCAGTATCAAGGGGCATCCAGTGCAGCCTATTTTTATGTTACCCTGAGCACCCTCCGTCTTGGTTCTAGACAAAGATGGAGTATCTTGATTAGATGTTAGTCTAGGAACAAAGCCTTCTTTATCTTTCTAGAAATGCCTGTGGCAGCCATACCTAGTGGACAGCATTTTGATAATTGGGTAGAGTGGGTGCAACTCAAATCAGACACTGCCTCTAGCTTTCCTGACAGATACCTTCTACTTTCAGTATATGTGTACTGTAGATGGCAGGTGGCCATGTGGGTGGGCACCAAAAAAATCCTACCCCCTGCAGTAAGTAGAAGCAGGCAGAGATTTGCTGGAAGCTGGAGGGTTCTAAGCTGACTTAAAATGTTCTTGTGCTCCAGGTGCTGCTATTTCTTTAAGAGGGAAAGAAAGAAGACTGCTCAGTGACACAAGTGACCAGTGCCTCCCATGAGTCCTCAAGTCCTGGGGACTCTGGTTACAATTGCACCTGCAGCTCCTTCAATTTCTCATTGGAAGGGACTTCTCTGTGGCAGAAGGGAGAGATACAAACCAAAAAGAAGAAAACAGATGCCCCCAGAAGGAGCCAGTGCAGGCAGCCAGGGCTGAGTGGGCGAATGGCAATCCCCTCTGTCTGAGCTCTGAGCAGTCTAGAGCTGCTGCTTCTCCATTGCTTGCCCTTGGGCTATCTGGTTGACTCTCTTCCCATGGTTTACAATGAAGGTGTCATTCTCAAAACCTCAAAGACTACTATTTTCCTCCCTCCTCTTCCTTTACTCCTGGCTCCTGCACCATCTACAACCCTCTACAGCATAAAAACTACTAAGCTAAAGGCTCTGTCAAGAAGCTGGTGGTGTGGCCAAGAAGATAGGGGAAGATGACAGCTCTGAGGTAGAGAACTTCTCCACTTCCCAGGTCTGTCTGGTAGTGCTGCTTCCTCTCCCTCTGTACCTGGGTAACCCCAGCTGGACACAGGGTTCAGGTCCCTTCCTTCATCCCTCCATTCATCTCTCCATCACTCCCTCCTGTGAAGTTACACTGTAGGACACAAGCTGTGAACAATCAGCAGTCTACTGTCCTGTGTGTTGGTGTTCTTAGCTCTTTTGACAAGCAGATCCCTTGCTCTAGACTGTAGCAAAACATTACTGTGGTTCTGAGCAAAGGAAAGGAAACTGACTTTATTGGACTTTTAGTTTTTTGAGGTTTTGTTTTTATTTTATAAACAACATGGCAGATGCATATTGTGTCTGCCCATATTGTTATATTGGGTGGTTGTTTTTTTCTTTTTCAAGGAGGATGGCTTTCAGGCAAGCCATTCAGAGAAAATGTGGGTCCAGAGGACATTCTTGATGGAAATGGTCTGATATGCAGCACTTGGAAGAGAAGAAGCCAAACTCTATGTCATCCTGAGTAAATACTCAGTTTGGCAAGGAAACATACTTGAATTTTCATTCATCTTCTCTGCTGCAAAAAAAAGTCCCCACCAGATTCCCTTGACCTAATCAGCCCAGAGCTTGAAAGCCCAGCTCCTGAGCACTTGGGATGAGCACTGGGCCAGACTGTGACCAACCAGAAGGCACCTTGTCTCAGGGAGGAGATACTTAACAATAACAACAACAAAGCAAAATTTCTGTTTCCTCCACAGCCAGGGATGTCCTACTAGATAGTGTTGGATCTAAAGATCTAAAACCAAGGGATATGTGCCCCCAGAAACACTCACGGATGGGATTCGCTGCAATAACATGAGGTTTAATGATAAATTGATAAAAACCAGTGCGCTGGGGTTCTCTTGCATGCAGGCAAGAAGAACCTCGAACTAAAGCTAAGGACAGTTTATATATTATTCTCACAGAATTTATAAGAACAGTTAATTACTTCTTAACAATAGCCATAAAAGATTTCAAACAGCCGTTCCCAGGCTCAGTTTCAGTTCCCAGGCCCTGGTTTCTAAGTAACTCAAATTTGCACCTTATCTTTTACAACAAAAAGAGAGTTAGCTTAAGTGGCTTCTGTTTACCCAGGTGTACTGTGTTAAGGGCCCAGCTTTTTATCTTGGGCTCTGTGCTTCTCCCAGGATGTGTCCTGGGACAGTTAATTCTTGAGTTTACCGAAACCTGAGATTCTTGAGACCTGAAATTCCTACATTCTTACAATAGCTATGTGACTTTCTGTTGACTTAGGGGACAAAACAAGTGACTAAACAGCCACCACCATATTGCCAGTAGAGGACAAAATAGGGCACCAAATTTGCCTTCCAAATGCCAGAAGAGCCTCAGGATGCAGCATCCTAGGGCCAGGAAGAGAAAATAAATATTTTCTGTCTGCCTCTAGTGAGCTAGGACATTTGGATCAGTCTGCCTTAGAAACCACACCTGTGATAATCTTGGGGCTACAGTAAGCAGGGAAGGTAAGATTGGTTGGTGCTAGGAAATCCCAGGGAAAAGGAAACTGTAATGAAAGGTCTAAAATTTTATCTTAACAATTGAACTCTGTCCAGATAATATGACCACATGTCTTAGCATGTTCTCCCCATTACACTCTCTACCTGCCACCGTGGCATCTTCACTGGACCATGAAGCATCACTGGTTGCATAGTTAACAGTGTGTGAAGTTACTCTTCCCATGTTCTATTTCATTTGAGATTAGTGCCATTTCCAAATAGTGACTTCTTATACTAGTTGTGGCAGGAAGGATTGATTGATTCTCTTGGGGAAAGAGGTCTCGTGTCTGGGTATAAAGAGCTAACTACAGAGAACAGTGGTTAGTGGCTTAGTGCAGCAGAGAACTCTTTGCTTGTATATGTAGAGGACTGGAAGGTGTCAGGACACTTTGTGGTCACGGGTCAAATTTAGTATGAAATGAAGCAGAGTTTGTGTGCTTTACCTATTCTATTGACCTTGGCTAGGGAATCTCTCCTCACTGACTTCAAACCTGCTCAGCATTTGTAAATATTGTCACCTGGGCATTTCTTTACAAGAAATGTTTTGTCTGTGAAACAGAGTGGCAGGGAGAAGTCAGGTCAGACCCCTTTCCCATAAGGAATTTGAGTGTTAGGATTTGCTTCCTTTTTTGCTATATAGCAGTTAAAGCTCATCACTAAAATTTGTATAGTCCCTCGTTTGGCATGTGGACAACTCTGACTTCCCCTACAGAATCTTCAAAATCCTCATCCCAGGAAATGGTGGCAAGGCCTAGCGCATCCTAGCACTCTCTGCCCCACTAAGTGCCTCCCCCACCCTGCTTCCAAGGTAAAACAAAGGCAGTGACCAGCTTGGCTGCAGGGTGGGATGCCCTGCAGCTGGGCTGAAGAGTTCTTTTTTGTCTTAAAATATTTTTATAGGCTATCTCTTGAGGAGTTGAACCTGAGTGGTTTGTGGCTGTCAGGGAAGGTCTGTTGGCACCCTCCAGCGCCCACGAATCCCTTACTAGATATTTGGGGTTTGTAGCAAAGATCCCTTTAACATGCAGGGTGGTGGTGATCCTTTCAAGGCCATTGATGCTCCAAGGTGATCCCAAACCTGAGTAATTCTCTTATCTTCCCACTGTTCTTCTTTTCCTTCCTTCCTTCCTTCCTTCCTTCCTTCCTTCCTTCCTTCCTTCCTTCCATCCTTCCTTCCATCCTTCCTTCCATTTCCTCTACCCAGCCCCTACTCCAAATGTACATGGAAAAAAGAGAGCTGCTGTGTTCACACAAGGCCCCCATACCCTCTTGCTCCCAACGTCCTTCTGGCCTGGCCCTTGCTGGATGACTCTAGTGGAAGAATTAATCATCTTAGACTAGAGATAGTCATCCCACAGACCAGCAGGGTGGAGCATCATGTTGTTGGGACTCCTAGTTTCCAAAGCTCTCTGGCTGAAGGCTCTGAGTGCTCCCAGATAGACACACACATACATGACTATGCTTGTTCACATACACACATGGGTGCTGTGTAGTCTGTCTACCTAACACATCCAGCCACTTGCATGACAGGGGAGTCTCTTGTGATGGTTTTTTCCCTCCAAGCTAAACTGGCTCTTACTCCCCTAAATCTCTTTAAGCTTTAGGGGCCCCTTATCTAACTCCTTTGGCCTTACAATATTATAGACTCTCACTTGCATGAACAAATGTTTGCTGAAAAAAATCTGAGTTTTGATGAAAGCAACATGGGTATTAGAATCAGACACGGTTAAGCCCGAGCTCTGTGGCTGTTATGGCACCTGGTTTAACCTCTATCAGTCTTACTTGCCTATACAACATGGATAATAATGTCTGCTTTGAAGAGGCTCTGAGAAGATGAGGGATGGGAGACAAGTGGAAATGTAAAGTGCCTAGAATTTTATAGGTGCTTGACCCGTGGTAGCCACAATAATTAATGCTAGTGAATGCTTGTATCAATAATTTATGAGTAACTATAATAACAGTTTGAGGAAGAAGTCTCATGGGGGTATCCTAGGCAACTTCCCTTCTGCTGGGCAGTCTTTTCTACAGCATCCTCCATAGTGGAGAAGCCCGGGTGTTGAGAGCTGGGTGCTGTCCAGTATCACTGTGGAGCAGATCTTAGGAGAAAAGTTCTCTCTAGATCCAGTTACAACCTGCCTCTTTATAGCTTTCCCCACTAAGCCCACAGTTACTGCAGGCGTCTCTGTAGTCCTGCCTCCTGTGTAGCAGTGAACACTGTTGGGAAACCATTTAAGGGTAGAGATAAGGCAGGATGGAGAGAAAGTGTCGTGCAAAGTAAGAGGAAGAAGAGAGGGAGGCAGAGAGGATGATGGAAGAGTCAAGGATGGGAAGAGGCTGGACTCTTCAGAAGCTGTGGGAGCCACAGGAGGGGAGAAAGATTTTCTGTCAACAAAACAGCAGGGCAGATTCTGGCTGGTCTCTGCAAACATCTTCATCTGGTGCCTGAGGCCAGCTCTGAGCTCCTTTTAGTTCTTTATTGGCAATTAGTGCTCTGGGCCCAGCATGGGGGAGGGGGGCTCTCTTAGTTCTCATTCCCCCGGACACATACAACACACCATGAGTCAAGTTGACAATTTGGCCCAGGCCTGCCCTCCTCAGAGTGCTCTGTGTGTGGAATGGAAAGCATGTGTCTGTGTAGATGTGGAAGTGCATGTGTGCTGCCATGACGATCCCCGAGAGCAGAAAGTGTGGGTGCATATGTGGATGTGAGACTATGTAAAGAGATTAAGGTGTGTGTGTGTGTGTGTGCACGCGCGTTATAGGGAGTGCTGTATGTGAGTATTTTGCAGAAGAAAGTGGAAAGTATAGATGTATAAAAACTATCCAAGGACAGATAATACATGTATGCATGCTGTGGACAGGTATGAGAGTTGGTCTGGGCTGTGTGTGGGAACCTGTGAGTTCTCAAAGGTTTCTATGGTTATATTCTCCCTTCAGGGATGGCTGGTCCCTGGGATTGAATTTGAAGTGGAGAGGGGAGGAGAAGCAGGTAGATCTCAGCATTCCCACCTTATCTCTACCATAGAAGGATCGTTGTGTGGAAAACCTGGGGCTCTGATATGAGAAGCTAAGGACTCCCTAAGGAAGAGAATGGCAGGGAAGATGACTGTAGTTGTCTCCATGCCAGGTCCTTTTCTTTTCAGGTACCTTAGCCTATCAAGGACAAGAAAAAAATATAATGACAGCCATGAGACAGTTCAAATGTATCTTTTGAGGCTAGAGAGATGGCTCACTGGTTAAGAGCACTGGCTGCTTTTCTAGAGGTCTGGATTCAATTCCCAGCACCCACAATGTGACTCACAACTGTGTGTAACTCCAGTTCCAGAGGATCTGACAACCTCACACAGACATACATGCAGGCAAAACACAAA
Organism: Grammomys surdaster; assembly: GCF_004785775.1. Taxonomy (NCBI): domain Eukaryota; kingdom Metazoa; phylum Chordata; class Mammalia; order Rodentia; family Muridae; genus Grammomys; species Grammomys surdaster. The sequence goes on from NW_021620336.1 coordinate 1,150,822, forward strand.
TGAATGTAAAAATAAAATTGTTTTAAAAATAAAAATAATAAAATGTGTCTTTTTGGCTGTGATCATTACAAAAAAAGGGAAACCAAATGGCACTATCTTATTCAAACCAAAGTACTGAGACATTTGACATTCCCATGCTTTTATTTGTTTGTTTGTTTATTGTGAGGCAGGGTCTCATTCTAGCCCAGGTTAGCCTTGAACTCATGTCACTGCTGACATTACAGATATGAGCATCTATGAGCCACCATGCCTCACTTCCTTTCCTGGTTCTCATGAGTGCCCCTCCCCCACATCATCTGGGAGACATTGAGTTAGATACAGAGTCATAGAGAAGACACTCGAGCCAGCAGGAACGGGAGCTACAGGGCAAGACCAAGACCAAGGCTGAGAGAGGGAGGAAGGCCTACCAGCTTGGTGCTTTGAAGGATTGTGGAAGACACAGAGAGAGCAGACTAGGAGTGACCAGAACGTAGCAGCACTGGAATTTCTACCTGACTTTTCAGCACACTGACCCCATTCACCTTCAAACTGTCAGTCTTCTCAGCTTCCCAGACTTCCAGTGCCCATCTAGGTCCCGCCTGACATCATCGCTAATATCCGTGTCTTGGGTCCTCAGCCCTGCATCCCCTTAGCTCACTGCCAAATCCAACGTGTGTCTTCTTTCTCTAGACTCCCAGCAGGGGACTGTGGAATAGGGAGAAATTCAGGGAGCGGAAACTCAGAATGGGGTGTGAGGCCTGAGCTGGCAGCATTTCCAGGAGAGAAAAGAAAGCAGGACCCTCCAAGTGCCCTCCCATCCTCTTACCTCCTCCCATCCCTCCCTCACAGGGCTACAGCAATTCCACTGTCTCAGAGCTTGAGAGTCTGGGGGAGGGGGGGGACTCGCTGATGTAAGGTTATTGTAATTGATATGAAGGTAATTGATAATGTGTTACGGTGAATAATGTCTTCAAGTTTCTGCTAAATCCCATTTTTGTAGCCATCTGGGCTCCTCCAACTGCCCCCCTGGGACGCTGGGTAATAGACAGTAATTATTCTCAAGTCATTTACTTTTTCAAAGTGTTAGTGCTTATCTGTTTTACAGTTGAAATGGAAACGACCCTGATTCACTCCCTTTCTTTTTTATTTAACACCCCCCACCCCGGGCACACACTCTCAGCCAATCACACACAAGAACACATGAGCACAAAGATCAGGAGAGGCTCTAAGGCCTGGGAGACAGGATGGCAAACACAGTCCTGTCGTGTTTAGGGCTCATCTCTCCATATCTCCTGGCTTTGCTACTATTAAACACACTAATAAACCTGGTAGCCTGGCGGAGAAAACAGCATCTCCAGGCTGTCCCCTGTGGAATCATACCTAAGTGATGGCATACCTGGACCAGAGCACTAGGGAAATGAGCTCCTGAGGCTCAAATGTTGCCTGAGGAGAATGACTAAGGAGGCAGAAAGATCATCTGTGTAAGGGAAAGAGAAAGCCACCTTTTCCTTGTGTAGTAAAGATGTCCTGCCTGACATAATGACACACCTGACATAATGACACAGCTCCAGGCTGGCCTGAGTCACATGATGTGATCCTGTCTTGAAAAATAAATAAATAAATAAATAAATAAATAAGCAAGCAAGCCTGACGGTGATGGCTCATGCTTTTTCATCCCAGCACTTGGGAGGCAGAGGAGGGTAGATCTCTGAGATAGAGGCCAGCCTAGTCTACAATAGTGAGTTTCAGGGCTACACAGAGAAACCTTGTCTTGAAAAACCAAAATAAGTAAGTAAATAATTGAACAATTACAAATAAGTAAATAAATAATCTTTAAATGTATTAAGGTTGTGAATCATGTAAATTATATTTCTGGCCTTTGGAACCCAATCCACAGAACAATGTTGCCAGTGTCTTAAAAAGCGACAAAGGCAAAAGAGCAGAGACAAGAGAGACCTCACACCATGAGTGTGTGAGGATGGTGGGTGACTTCATAAGTGGAGACTGCAGGGGTTTCCAGGCATCAGGACACATTGTGTCTTTTAGACATGGGAAAGAGGGTGACTTGAACTTGATCCACAGTTACACTGTTTTTACAGAATAAAATTGGGTGGTTTTCTTACCGACCTCCGTCTCACTGGCTACCCAGCCTGCTGTGACTAGAATCTGACGTCATATAGCCTCTTCATTGTACTAGATAGTCTCCCTGGCATTTCTGGGATTTGTTTCCGCTCTCTTCCACAGTGGACACCTCGGAGGCCATGCCTCTAGTAAGGTCACACCTCTGGTGAGGCAATGCTTCTGGCAATGGTTGAGTAGGTTTCACCATTTGTTTGCCTTGCCCTAGACCCGACTGCTCTGGCTCCTGAGATATTGGTGTAGACTTCTGAATTTTCCACCACTGCAACAGTCTACTGGGGCTTCCATAACAAAATGCCTTAGACCAGGAAGCTTACTCACGATAGACATTTTTTCCTCATAATTCCAGAGGCTGAGAAGTCTGAGATCAAGGTACAAGGTGGGGGTGGGGTCTGGCTGGGTCCTACTTCATTTTACATAATCGGCTCACATGACAGGGAAGGCAAACAGGTCTTGGAGCTTGTTTTATAAGGGTGCTAGTCTAACTGGGGGTAGGGGCAGTTCTGCCTTCATAACCTAGTCGCCCACAGAAGGCCTCACCTCTATGTACTGTCACCTTTAGAGACAAAGGTTCCTTCCAGAGTATGGATTTTTAGAAGACACAAACATTAAGACCATAACAATCGCCGTCCTTGAAGCACATCTCCTTTGCAGACCTGAGGCAGACTGGACCTTTATTTTTCCTTCCTTTCCCTTCCTCTCTTTTTTTTTCTTTTTCTTCTTCCTCCACCTCTGCCTTTACCCTTCTCTTCTTCCTTCTTCCCGACTTCTCGTATGATCAATTGTTAGAATCAACTGAAGCAGAAGAGTCCCACCCAGGAGATGCAGTCCCTCCAGTGTCAGGGAGCATTGAGCAGAAGCTAATGTTCCCTCAGAAGAACTGTTCTAGGGAGCAATGCAGTCTTTGGCTGCTAAATCACCCGGAGCTCCAAGGCTCTAATGAGTTCATCCCCAGAGGAAAATGCTGTCAGGTTCTTTCTTTCTTTCTTTCTTTCTTTCTTTCTTTCTTTCTTTCTTTCTTTCTTTCTTATCTTTGTTTTGTTTTGTTTTGTTTTGTTTTGTTTTGTTTTTCGAGACAGGGTTTCTCTGTGTAGCACTGGCTGTCCTGAAACTCACTCTGTAGACCAGGCTGGCCTCAAACTCAGAGATCCGCCTGCCTCTGCCTCCCAAGTGCTGGGATTAAAGGCATTCGCCACCACCGCCCGGAGGTCAGGTACTTTCAAGATGATTGCTTTAGTCGGAAAGTAAAATGTTATTCTTCTGGACATGAGTGGGAAACTCTTGCTAAGGAGTGGGGCACCAAGGGTGGCAGAGGGAGTCCTAGGTTATGTAGTCTCCTGTATCCACGTCCTCCCTTATACATACAAACACACACACACATACACACACACGCACACACACACGCGTGCACCAAGACTTGGAGGTCTCTAAAGCTGACTTAGCATTACCTAGATGTCTCTTTTTTCTTAGTTTGAAGACCAGGATTTCTCCAAGTCACATCTTCTTCCTGTGACTCAAAGTGGGGGGAAATGAGGCAAGGAACCCTGGGTAAGGGAAGGGGCATGTAACATCACCTGCAGAAGCATGTAGTTGGGATGCCACTACTAAATCTGCTGTCCTTCCCAATACCTTCATGTGGAAGTTTCATCCTAAATAGTCTCTGAGTACTTTGCTCCGTGCCAAGCATCTTTCTTCCTACTGTATTTAAAGGAGATGCATGTTCCCTGCAAAAATAGAAAAACAAACAAAGAAGCCCAATGGACATCAGAAATAAAGCCCACCATGGTCACCTAGTTGCTGTTGCCATTTGCAAGATTATACCATCAGATAACTCTCTCTGCGTTTATATATTTGCTTGTTTTGGGATAAAGTCTCTATACAGCTGAGACTGGTCTTGATGTTGTGATCCTCCTGCCTCCACATCCCAAGTCTTAGGAGACTTGGTAAGAGCTGCCACTCCTGGCTTCTCTCTGCCTTTAAGTAAATATAAATACAAGTGTGAGACATAAAGAGAGCCAAGCTCCGTGTTCTCCGTGCCATCATCCAAGGAGGGCATTGCTGTTTTCTACACTTTGCTTAAATTAAAGAGAAGGAGGCAGCAGCAGAAGTTGACTCTTTAGGTTAGTTTCTTGTGGGTCCGCTTCCAGATGGGTCCCACAAGGATCTCTGACCGGGCTGAGGACATGGTGCTATTGGCAGCTGTCTGGCTTCCACTGTCCGCAGATGACCTGGGAGGGATGACGGAGAGCAGACAGGGAGAGTCCGCTACTGCCCTTGCCAGCAACCGCGTCTCAGCAGCGGAGGAGAGGGGAAATGTGTTACAGCTCTTTGAAAAGTGTTACAGCTCTTTGAAGTGCCTCTGTGAGGCACCAGCTGGCCAGTGAAGAGGGGAAGAATCTCGCACACGTTTACTTCTGAGTTTGGCCTATATATACAGTTTTGGGGTGGGTTAAGGTCTGGCAGCAGGTAACCCCTATTGGCTTGGTCTGAGAGCTTGGGAATGCCTCATCTGCATGATGGTGCTACTCCTATGTGATCAATGACCATGGATCTCTCTGTGGGAGTGACTGTGGAGAGCTGAAGCTGAGAGAGCCAGATGCCTGGGAAAAGCCAGAATCGCCTTCCGTCCCAGTGGTCTTTTTTCAGTCCAGGGTGCCAGGGTTCTAGAGCTCTCCTACCAGGTATCCAGACTTTTCTCATGGTTCACTGCCCCACAGTTTCTAGGTGTTGATGTGACTCTGAGGGTCTCAGTGAGCCTTGCACACAAATGTGATATACTTATGTCTGTGTTCTTTACATCAACACAAGGGCAAGCTGAAATTCTGCATAAACATTCTCAGGGGAGGACACGTCCCCTCCAGCTCTTCCTCAGCCCTTCCCTCCCCCATGGCTTCAAGATAAGGAAGAGTGCTACTTGAGTATTTTGTTACTCCTTGTAAGAAGGACGAAGCACCCTCACTTGGTCTTCCTTCTTTATTTTTTTTTTAAATATTTATTTATTTATTATATATGAATACACTGTTGCTGTCTTCAGAGACACCAGAAGAGGGCATCAGATCTCATTACAGATGGTTATGAGCCACCATGTGGTTGCTGGGATTTGAACTCAGGACCTCTGGAAGTGCAGTCAGTGCTCTTATCCACTGAGCCATCTCTCCAGCCCGGTCTTCCTTCTTCAAGAGCTTCTTACATGCTGCTTTCCAGTTGAACCAGCACCATTTGTTGAAGATGCTGTCCTTAATCCACTGGACAGTTTTAGCTCCTTTGTCAAAGATCAAGTGACCGTAGGTGTGTGGGTTAATTTCTGGGTCTTCAATTCTATTCCATTGATCTTCCTGCCTGTCTTTGTACCAATACTATGCAGTTTGTTTGTTTGTTTGTTTGTTTGTTTGTTTTATCACTATTGCTCTGTAGTACAGCTTGAGGTCAGGGATGGTGATTCCTCCAGAAGTTCTTTTATTGTTGAGAATAGTTCTGGCTATCCTGGGCTTTTTGTTATTTCAAATGAATTTGAGAATTTGAGCAAATATGGAGACAAAGTGTAGGACAGAAACTGAAGGAGGGGCCATCTGGAGACCATTCTACCAGGGTATCCATCCCATGTGCAGCCTCCAAAGTTAAAAGCTGATGTGGATGTCAGGAAGTGCATGCTGACAAGGAGCCTGATATAGCTGTGTCCTTAGAGGTCTGCAAGAGTCTGACATATTCAGAGGCGGATGCTCACAGCTAACTATTGAACTGATCAAGGGGTTCCCAATGGAGGAATTGGAGTGAAGACTGAAGGAGCTGAAAGGGTTTGTGGCCCCATAAGGAGAGCAACAATATCAACTAACCAGAACTCCCAGGGTCTAACCTACCAGCCTGGGAGCACATAGGGAGGGACCCATGGGACCAGCTGTATATGTAAGGGAGGAGGGCCCTGTCGGGCATAGGTGGGAGAGGAGATCCTTGGTCCCATGAAGGCTGGACACCGAGTGTGGGGGAATTGGAGGGTGTGGAGGTGGGAGTGGGGGGTACTTGGGGGGCATATCCTCATAGAAGGAGGAGGGGGGTTGGGATAGGGGGTTCCTGGGGGGGGAATGAGGTAAGGGGATAACATCTAAAATGTAAATAAAATATCCAATAAAAAAAAAGAATATTGGCAATTAATGATGACTAACAGAGGAAGAATTAGTCTTCCCCAAGACTAAACCAGAGAGGTTAAGTAAGAAGAAAGACCCAAGCAAGGATGATTGAGTCACACTTAGAAGGGGGAACAAAATAGTCATAGAAGGCAGAGGGAGGGAGGAAACTGGGTGGAAAGGCAGGATCGGTTGTGGAGAGAGATAGGAGAGATGCCTGGAATACCAGGAGAAGGAATGGGAATCTGCAGCTGCTGGGCTTGGGGAGTGGGGGTGGGAGAATCTCTAGGAAGTCCCAGAGACCTGGGATAGGGGAGGCTCCCAGGACTCAATGCTGGTGATAGTAGCCAGTATGCCTAACAATGGGAGCATAGAACCTGAAGAGGCCACCTCCTGTAGCCAGGCAGGACCCCAGTGGAGAGATAAGGAAACCAAACCACCCACAAAGCTTTCACCCCCAAATTTGTCCTGTCTAAAAGAAATTCAGGTATGCAGTAGAGACTGAGGAAAAGATCAACCAATAACCGAACTGGCTCAAATTAAAACCTATTCCATGGGCAAGCATCAATCCCTGACATCATTAATGACACTCTGTTATGCTTGAAGACAGGAGCCTAGCATATCTATCCTCTGAAAGGCTCTACCAGCAAGCAGTAAGCTGAATCAAATGCAGACACCCACAGCCAAACACTGGCCAGAGATCTGGAACAATTATGGAAGAGTTGGGGGAAGAAATGAAGACCCTAAAGGGGAAGGGAACCCCACAGGAAGACCAGCAGAGTTAACTAACCTGGACCCCTGGGAGCTCTCAGAGACTCAGACACCAACCAAAGAACAAACATGGGCTGGAACAAGGCTCTCAACACATATGTAGCAGACATGCATTTTAGTCTCCATGTCTGCTTTGTCTGGGCTCAGTGGGAGAGGATGTGCCTAATCTGGCAGAGACTTGGTGTGCCAAGTGGGTGGATTACCCCAGGAGTGGGGATCTACCCTCTCAGAAGAGAAGGAGATGAGGGAAGGGAATCTGTGAGGGGGGACCAGAAGAACATTTGGGATGTAAATAAACAAGTAAATTAAAAAAAAAACCTGGTAGAATTCAGTGCTGAAGGAAAAAAGAAAGAGAGAGAGAGAGAGAGAGAGAGAGAGAGAGAGAGAGAATGTTTTCCTCAAGTATCCTATTCTTTCACACTCTGTGTAGGGAAGGGTGTGGGAATAAGGTCACTTGACAGGAGACACAAACTTCTGAGGCTCCTATAACCATTTAATTAGGTGAAACAACAGAGCCAGGAGATCTTAGCTTGAGTGACTTTTGTTTTCCATAAGTTATGGGATAGCTATTTTTTTTCTTTGTGGAGTGGAACTAACTTTTCTTCCTTTGGCTCCAAATGTCTATGACCTTTCAGAATGTTCAAAAGCTTGACAATCTATTTTTGCCAGCTTATTGTATTTTTGAAGATGCATGGAGATGTGATTAAAAGCCTTTCTTCCATTCTGTACATGGAGTTTGTATTTTCATAAGCCCACATGGCTGCCATTTCAAAGAACATCATGCCCAGGATTCCAGACTTGAGGCAGGTTTAAAGAACTGGCATGGAAATCTCAGCTTATTTCCTTATTTTCAGAAAGCAAAAAGGCTTGTCTAGTTTGCAATCTGCAGCCATCCAGAGTTGGGAGTCATTACACAAAGGGTGACTTCAAATTTTGTCTTCTCTAGGTTTCTGTAGGTTCCTTCCTTAGTTACTCTGTTTTGTCTTAACATTTTCTTATTACAAATTTTTTTTTTTTGGTTTGGTTTTTTGAGACAGGGTTTCTCTGTGTAGCCCTGGCTGTCCTGGAACTCACTCTGTAGACCAGGCTGGCCTCGAACTCTCGAACTCAGAAATCCGCCTGCCTCTGCCTCCCAAGTGCTGGAATTAAAGGCGTGCGCCACCACTGCCCGGCCAAAATTTTATTTTTAATTATATTTATTTGTATGTGATTATGTGCCTGACTTCATGAACCTGCAAAGGCCAGAAGAAGGCATCGTCTATCCTGGAGTTATAGTTACAGGTGGTTGTTAGCCATCTCACATGGGTGCTGGAAACTGAACTTGTGTCCTCTAGAAGAGCCCTATTTATTCTGAGACTCTCAGGTATTTCTTCATCCAGTCTGAATAATTTTATGTGTAAGCTTTGTCTCACTAAATTAGTTACCTTTCTTTGCTGTGATTGACAGTATGCAGATATAACGTAAGAAAGTGAGAGATTAACTTGGCTTATCATTTCAGAGTGATAAGAGTTTCTTACAGGGAGCAGATCCCGGGTGGCAGCTTTGTACCCAACCTCACAGAACCCAGAGGAAGCGGGGCTCCCAGGAGTTAGGTAAGGAGACAGACACACCTGCCCCAAACAGGGAGTAACTGGGACCCACTGGGACCCAGGAATTCACTCCTGGCTCAGAGCACTGGTTCCTTCTGGTCTGCGCCTGAGCACTGAGCAGATCTCAGGCGGCAGCTCTAACCCCAGTAGTAACACCCACCCCCCACAGTTCTGATACAAGGAGATCCAGATGGTGAAAGGCAAGCACAAGAACATAAGCATCAGCAACCAAGGGTACTTGGCATCATTAGAACCTAGTTCTTCCACACTAGAAAGTTCTTCCACACTGAATTCCCCATATCACCAGGAAAGCAAGATTCACATTTAAAATCACTTCTAATGATGATGATAGAAGACTTTAAGAAGGACATAAATAACATTCTGAAAGAAATTGAGAACAAAGGTAAACAACAGGTAGAAGCCCTTAAAGAGGAAACACAAAAATCCCTTAAAGAATTACAAGAGAACACAAACAAACAGGTGGAGGAATTGAACAAAACCATCCAGGACATAAAAATGGAAGTAGAAACAATAAAGAAATCACAAAGGGAGACTACCCTGGAGATAGAAAATCTAGGAAAGAAATCAGGAGTCATAGACGCAAGCATCATCAACAGAATACAAGAGATAGAAGAGAGAATCTCAGGTGCGGAAGATACCATAGAAAATATTGACAGAACTGTCAAAGAAAATGCAAAAAGTTCTTAACACAAAACATCCAGGAAATCCAGGACACAATGAGAAGAACAAACCTAAGAATAATAAGTATAGAAGAGAGTGAATATTCCCAACTTAAAGGGCCAATAAATATCTTCAACAAAATTATAGACGAAAACTTCCCTAACCTAAAGAACGAGATGCCCATAAACATACAAGCCTACAGAACACCAAATAGACTAGACCAGAAAAGAAGTACCTCCCGTCACATAATAATCAAAACACCAAATGCACAAAACAAAGAAAGAATATTAAATGCAGTAAGGGAAAAAGGCCAAGTAACATATAAAGGCAGATCTATCAGAATTACACCAGACTTCTTCTCACCAGATACTATAAAAGCAAGAAGATTCTGGACAGATGTCATACAGACCCTAAGAGAACACAAATGCCAGCCCAGGCTACTATAACCAGCAAAACTCTCATTTACCATAGATGGAGAAATGAAGATATTCCATGACAAAACCAAATTTACACAATACCTTCCCACAAACCCAGCACTACAAAGGATAATAGAGGGAAAGCTCCAATACAAGGAGGGAAATTATACCCTAGAAACAGCAAGAAAGTAATCCTCTTCCAACAAATCCAAAAGAAGATAATAGAAAAACAACAATCTCCTTAATATCTCTTAACATCCATGGACTCAATTCCCCAATAAAAAGACATAGGCTAATGGACTGGATACGTAAACAGGACCCAGCATTTTGCTGCATACAGGAAACTATTTGGAGCCAACTCCTAGCCGAAAGCGGCTATCATCTTTGCAGCCATCTCAGGCCATATACCCAGACAAGAGACTTGTTTTCAACAGCCCACAACAGCTGAGCACACTCTGATAAACATCTTGTTTTTCTCACATATCTTGTTTTGCTGTTTAGTGACCCCAGCTGCAAGGCACACGTGGTAACGTGTCTTCATCTGTGTTCCCTCCCCTGCTTGTCCATGGCTGCAAGGTACGTGGAAAAATATATAAATACCCAGGATTTCCTTTCAATAAAGGGGACTTGATCAGGCCCTCTGCCTTGTCTCCTTTCTTCACGTCATCCTTTAACCTGAACTCTCAGTCAGTTCTCATTCCAAAGGGCTGAACTAGGTTTTCTAAAAGTAAGTCATTTGTCATTAGGCAGTCCTTAGTCCTGTTCCCTGAGACCACTTGCTATAGAAGGCCCATATGGAATTTAGTTTCTTCTTAGAAAGCCCAAGAAAATCTCCAAGTGTTATAACTGGGTGGAACTGTGTCTGCCTTGCCACCCTTTATTGCTTTCTTGTTTAACAGGCTTCGGGAGTTTTAGAACAGTAAAAGGCCAAGGCTATCAGAAAGCATCGAGGACAGAGTGGAGTGTTGGCCTTCTCATCCTTTTTTTTTTTTTTGTCCCAATTTTCTAAGAGGGGGGTTTCTCTCTACAGCCCTGGCTATCCGGGAACTAGCTCTATAGAACAAGCTGGCCTTGAACTCACAGAGATCCACCAGTCTCTGCCTCCAGAGTGCTGGGTTTAACAGTGCTCTCCACCACCACCTGGCTTGGCCTTTGAATTCTTAAGCCTGGGGAGCAGCGTCGGGGCTCACTAGTTTTCAGCTTCATTTCCTTTGTCTTCTGTATAATCTCTATGCTCTTGTGGTCTTTGTAGATTCCTGAACCAGGTGTAGTAATCAACATTCATGGCCTTTTGACCCTCCTTCTCAGGATTCCAGCTTTCTCTCCTGGCCAGAAATGTTCAGCCTAGACTCGTTCAGAAAAGGTAAAAAATGAACTGTATGAGATTCCATGCCTCTATTCTGTGTGATTGGACACTAGGAAGGTTGTGGGCGTGCCTCTGCAGTGTGGAGTCCTCTGACCCTCTCAGAATAATTTCCAAAAAACTTTTCCTTGCCTACCTTAGCTCAGAACTGATGTTGCCTCTTATCTGGGATTTTGTACATGTTTTTGCCCTTCTCCCAAAACGCTCCTTCCTGCCTATTCACCGCTTATCAACATCCTTCCTGATTTTCTTTTTTCCTTTCTTTTTTTTTTTTATTGTGTGTGTGTCTATGTGCCTGTGTGTCTGTGTGTCTGCCCTGGCTGTCCTGGAGCTCTGTAGACCAGGCTGGCTTAGAACTCAGAGAGATCTGCCCGCCTCTGTCTTCTGAGTGCTGGGATTAAAGATGTGTGCCACCACCACCTAGCCGGAGGGGTGAGATTCTTACTGCTGTCTTGTATAAGGCAGTGTGGCCTTAACAGAACACCTGGACCTAGATTTCTGGTTTATATGCTGCTTTTATACTCACTGGGTGCCGGGAGGTCTTGGCTGAATGACTGAGCCTCTCTGGGTCCTGCTTCTTTATTATTTCAATAGGTGAAATAAGCACCTTTCTCACAGATCCCAAGGATCAGATGAGTTAATACATGTAAAGACCTTAGAACAGGGCCTGACTCCTTATAAAGGAACAGTCCCCATTATCACTAAGTAGCTACAGGATATAGTATGGTCTAATTTTGGATCTGGTTTTCTAACTGAAGGAGGGTTAAACATATCTACCAATAATCTTCTTGTTTTGTTCTGTTCTATTTTATGGAAACAGTGTCTTGAAAGTAGCTCAGACTGGCTCTGAACTCTAAGTTGTAGCCCAGGCTGGCCTTCCACTCTCTGAATTTTCTGCCCTTTCTTGTGTATTGAATATTTGACTGGTTTCTTGGCTGTACTGTCACAAGAGCGAGGACACAAACACCAACACTCAGTCTTATATAGTTAGCACATAACTTTTAAAAGGCACTGGATCAGGGATTGAATGGGTAAAAGTACTTGTGGCACGGATTTGATGACCTAAGTTTGATCTCTGAAACCCACATAAAGGTGGAAAGAGTTGTGCTATGACCTCCACACATGGTGTGGCATGTGTGTACTTATACACAACACATATGTACAATAACTTAAACAAAACTCCTGTATTAAAATCTACAAAGAAGCACTAGATCAGTAACAAGAATTCATGTTGGGTTTTTTTTTCCAGCTGCACATCAGAAAGCTTTTGGTGATATTGTAGGACCCTAAGAACTTCTTTCTAGTATAGTAGTGTGACCAGAGGGTGACACATAGTGTGTGCATGGGAAGATGCTGTGGTCCACCAAGGCAGGTGGCTAGTGTGATGTTAAGACTGTATCCTGTACACTTGGATGGAAACTGGCTTGCTGAGGCGGTGCGGGGGTGGAGCTCCAAGCTGCTGTGGCTGTTTAACTTTACTTCAGGTATCTCAAAAGTTTGGAGCTTCTTATAAAAGTAATTTGTGGCCAGATGTAGTAGCTCATGCCTTCAATCCCAGCACTTGGGAGGCAGAGACAGCTGGGTTTCTGTGAGTTCCAAGCCAGTCATGGATATTATACTGAGACTCTGTGGCAGCAACAACAACAAAAGGTAATATGTGGACTGAAAAGATGGCTCAGCAGGTAAAAGTGCTGGTTGCCAAGGTTGAACACCTGAGTCTGATCCCTAGAACTCATGGTAGAAGGAAAGAACGGCTTCCAGAGACTTCTCTGACTTTATGTCAAAGTCACACTATGGCATGTCAAATAATAATATGGTACATAAATAAGTAAATATAAAAATAAAAATTAATGTAATTTGTAAATCCTATTTAAATAGGATTTAGTCTCTTAAATGAAACATTTGGCATGACAAGTTAATCACTTTAACATTTCAAATTATAGTTGTATTTATTTGTGTTCTGTGGCACACTTGTAGAGGTCAGAGTCAGTTCTCTTTCCGCTGTGTGAATCTGGGTATTGAACTCATGTCATCTGGTCTACAGGTCTAGTTCTTAGGACAGCCAGGGCTACACAAAGAAACCCTGTCTCAAACAAAAACCACAAAAGACTAAAACAAATCATATAGGATGTGTGTTAAGACTCAGAGAGAGGTCAGATGTGATGACAAAGACCTGTGATTCCAGCTCTTGGGCCTAAGAGTTCAAATTATCTTTGGTTTCATAATGAGTTCAAGGCCAGCCTGGGCTATTTGATATACTCTCTCAGAAAAACAAAACCAAGCAATCATAAACTTCATAAAAGGTAGATGTAGTCTGAGGGCTCTAGAGAGTCAGAAGAGAACTTTTACAAGGATGTTTCTGGTGTGTCTATAAGCCAATTACAGTATAGCATTGCTGCCCTGGTCCTCAGAACCTGCGATTGGCTGTCCAATATTTTCCTGAGGTGCACTTGGATTCTCAGGGTGAATTAACTCAGTACTGTCCACTGTGAAGGGAGAGAACATGCCACCTTGTATGTTTTCTCTCTCCCCAGACTGAACCCAGCACAGGCAGCGTCAATGCAAGCTTCCCCAACCCTGCCTTCCACCCATGTGTGTCAACCCTTCCCCTGGAGGGACCATCTCTTGAGGTAAGAGAGGAGGAGTCTTACCTTCAGTAAGAGGTTGGCCTGAGATGCATGGGTATGGGTGGCAGTGAAACCCTGTACTGGGGGCATGCTTCTGGAATGTGAGTCATGAGGATGGGCTTGGCAGAGAACACAGGTCCCAAGTGAGAAAATACTTACAATAGGTTTTTCATTGTCTTTGGTTATGCACCTTGGATGAGACAGTCCCCATGGGCCTCTATGTGTGGCCTGAAAGGAATGTTAGGAAGAGTTAAGTTGTTAAGCACCAGATGGAGAAGCTTCTAGGCTAGTAGGAAATCCTGGGCTCTTCTTGTTCAAAGGATAAATGCTTGAAATATGGTCCGACAGAGCCCCGACACAGCCTGGTACCATCCAACAGGATGGCTACAAGTTTTTGGCAGCCTGGGCTACATAATTAGTTGTAGTTCAGTCTGGGCTAATACCATGAATACATACCATGAATCAAAATATAAATACCATGAACAATAAATACCATGAATCAAAAGATAAGCAAAGCTGAAGCTCCTAAACATTCCCCTGCAGAGCCAGATCCTTTACACCTTGATTCTGTCTAGTGGTGATGCTCTGCCTGATCCAGAAGTGGACAGAAATATCTTGGAGAGCTGCTGTGTTGGCCCTGCAGCTAATAGTTATTGCCACGCTATCCTGATGACCTGAGTTTAACCCCTGGCACTCATGGTGGAAGGAGAACCATGAACATGCATATGCACTAAAAATTAATAAAATAGAAATTAAATATAAAGAAATATCTCTAAGTTAATAAACCTACATATATATATATATATATATATATATATATATATATATATATATATATATTCTACTTTTTTTTTTGAGATAGGTTCTCACTCTGTAGCTTTGCTTGGCCTGAACTCTGTATGTAGACCAGGATGTACTGGAACTCAGAGATTTGCCTTCTTCTTCCTGAGTGCTGAGGTTAGATTCATGAGCCACCATGCCCAGTTATATTTCAGGTTTTCCTGTCATGCTTTTCTGTTGCAATTAACTCTGCCATGATATCAGGAAAGCAATAATTGATATTACATAAGCAAATTAGCATGGCTGTGCTTCATTCAAACTTCCTCATAGGGCTAAAGATGCATTTCAGTTGGCAAGAGTATTTTCCAAGCTTGAATTCAGTCCCCCAGCACTGAATAACTCAGGCGTGCTGGCACACCCTGTCCTCCCTGCCCTCCACAGGATCAGTACTTCAAGGTCATCTTTGGCTAACTAGCAATAGGAAATGCAAGGCAAGACTGTTGTAAAGGATACAATGTTTCAAATACCAACAAAGACCTTACAGTGACAGCAGTGGCCTGGATTTACTGTGCAGTCAATGATTTGCCAGTACCTACTCTGAACACTTGGGAGGAGATCATAGAAACAGAAGCCTTCCAAAATCTTGTCTGAAGAGCTGCCTTGATTTTACAGGAGTCGCTGGTATTTATGGAGTGAAAAATTTGCTCAAGATGACGCCAGCTCTGAGAACTCTGTATAATTGATTTTTATTATGTTTCCACATTCTTGATATGATCCAGCTTTTTGTTTTGTTTTGAGACAGGGTTTCTCTGTGTAGCCTTGGCTATCCCAGAACTTAGTCTATAGACCAGGCTGGCCTTAAATTTGGAGATCCACCTGCCTCTGCCTCCCAAGTGCTGGGATTAAAGGTGTGCGCCATCACCGCCCGGCATGAGCTTTTATTTTTAGGTTTTATTTGTTGTTACTGTGTATAAATGTATATATAATGTGTATAATGTATATATAATGTCTGGTAAAGGTCAAAGGACAGCTTTGTTGAGTCAGTTTTTTCCTTCCATGTTTCTGTGAATTGTGGGGAGCTAGTTTTAGAGACAGGGTCTTATTTTGAATCCTAGGCTGACCTTATACTCTCAAATCCTCCTGCCTCAAGCTATTAAGTACTGGGATTGTAGGCCTGAGCTACAAAGCCTACCTTCTTTCCGCTTTTCTTGATGATTAATTTTTATTTTGTGTGCATTGGTGTTTTGCCTGCATGTGTCTGTGTGAGGGTGTTAGATCCCCTGGTACTGGAGTTACTAACAAACAGGTATGAGCCACCATGTGGGTGCTGGGAATTTAATCCTGGTCCTCTGAAAGGGCAGCCACTGCTATTAGCCGCCAAGCCACTCTCCAGCCCCCTTGGTTTCTTTGTTTTGTTTTTTGTTGTTTTTTTTTTAAAAAACATAAAATTTCAGGCTTCTGTTTAAAATGTTTTTTTTTTTTTTAAATAGAGAAAATGATGCCCATGTTCCTATCATGAAGCTTAGACATTGACAGGTCATAGCAACTTCTGCTCTGTGTATATTCTTTCACTTGGCCTCTTTGGAAGCAAAGCTGAGAATCATGAGCGAACATACTTATACCTGGAATTCATCTGCCTGCCTCTGACACCCAAGTGCTGGGATTAAAGACATGCGTTGCCACTGGCCACATGAGCCACTGTGCACTTGGTGGACAGACATATATCCAGGCAAAACATCCATACATGTAACATTGTGGCTGACCAAGCAGAGCAGAGTACATTACTCAGGGGTCTTGATGGGCGCTGTTCACTTTTTAGGTGAGGGTCTTTTCTCCAGTCTTGTTTCCTTCAACTTTGCAACAACACAGTTCTCGCTTTATCCTTAGCCACTGTTGTGCCCACCCTGACTTGGTAAATATCTTTATTCTTTTGAAGAAAATTGGGCTGTTGATGGTCTTTGAGGACTGGTTAGACTTCTGGCAAAGTAATGAGCCACACTGCCAAGTGCAAAGCCATATATGTTCTGATATATATATATATA
>NW_021620336.1:1167429-1174291 GCF_004785775.1 Grammomys surdaster
ATGTGTGTGTGTGTGTGTGTGTGTGTGTGTGTGTGTGTACGTGCACACATGTCCGTGTACATGTATATGTAGTATATGTATAGACAAGACTTCTCTGCAGTCCTTGCTGTCCTGGAATTCTCTCTATTCATCAGGCTGACCTCAAAGTTAGAGGTATTTGGCCATTGTCTGGCTTATTTATATATTCTTAAATTAATTTTATGTGTATGGATGTTTTGCCTTCATATATGTCTGTCCAGCATGAGCATAGTGGCTCATGTAGGGAAGTGATGGTGGTGTATGTCTTTAATCTCAGGACTTGGGTGGTAAAGGCAGGTAGATCTTTGTGAGTTTGAGGCCAGCATGGTCTACAGAGTGAATTCTAGGACAGCCAGGCTATACCTGTCTCAAAAACAAAGAAAGAAACAAAAGATAGAGGCTCATTATGGCCTCAACTTTTTATTTTCTATTGCCAGAGATGACCTTAAACTTTCAATCATCCTGACTCCACTTCCCAATGTGGGATTCAGAGACATGCTCTCATTATACAGTGCTGATGGTCAGATCTAGTGACCATAATTATGAAGTCTGGACAAGCTCTGTGAACTAAACTCCATCCCCAGACCTGTTTCTTGTAGGGTTTTGTTTGTTTGTTTTACTTTTTGTTGCATGACATGTATAACCCACATTAGCCTTGGGCTTCCACGGACACCAGGCTAGACTTGGACATGTAGCAGTCCTGCTTCTGCTTCTGAGTGCTGAGCTACAGGCAGGTCTCACCATTCATTCAGTGTTCCAAGACATGGTTTTTCTGGGTACCTTGGCAATCCTGCAAGACCAGGTTGGCCTCAAACATACAGAGATTCACCTCCCTCTGCCTCCCAAGGGCCCAGATTAAAGGTTTGCACCACTACAACCAGCTTAATAATATGTTTTATTTATTTATTGTCTTTTTGTTTTTTTGTTTTTGAAACAGGGTTTCTCTGTGTGGTCTTGGCTGTCCTAGAACTCACTTGGTAGACCAGGCTGGCATCAAACTCGGCAATCCACCTGCTTCTGCCTTAACAGTGTTAGGATTAAATGTACAAACAACACCATGCCTAGCAGTGATATGTTTTAATGAGCCCTCCAGAGGATTATTCAAGTCGTGGCAGGAATGAAACAAATTTCTTCTTCCCAGCTTAAACTGCCAACCCCTCCGCAGAGCTTTCTCTCAAGGCCTGAGACTCTGATGGCCACTCTCCACACAGCACTGCTTTTAGATCCAGTCTCATCCCCAGCCCTCCCAAGTCCTCAAGAGCCCTAAGAGAAAGAAGAGGAATAAATCCAGGCTCAGTAGTTCGGAAGTGGCACTGCACAGACTTCACACAAGTGAGAAACAGCAGGACTCCACGCTTAACTATGGTGTCAGTTCAGTTCTTGGCACAGTGCCCAAAAGTAGGTGCTTTCTCCCTTGACTCCCATCCAGGGGATAAAATCAGTTTATATTAAAGAGGTCTTCCCTATTCTAGAGTTTTCACCGGGGTTACCTATAAGAGATGGGTGCACTGCTTCGTTAGCACTGTATCCACAACCAAGTCAGGGGTTACAAAGCAGGCTGTAAGGAATTTACCCTGTGTAGGAGCTGGAGGAAACTTGGTTCAGTTTGTTGAATGAACGAACGTTGGGTAAATACCCAGCGCTACATTCTAGAAGTATCCTATTCCCTTTCCTGGTTGAGATCCAGATGCCTAGTCTGTGGTTTGGACTTCCAGGTGAGGAGGCATAGGCTAATATATGCATCCTAGCTGCATCCTAGCTTCCTTGCTCTCAGGTCCTCAGGAAGTCCCCCGCCCCCCCCCCCCCCCCCCCCCCCGCCCCGGACCAGCAGAGGGCTTAAGGTACTGCTGTCGCTTGCTCAGCCCTCGAAGGTACTGTCGCGGTGGGATTGTGATGGCGGCTGCCAGGGTGCTTATGGTGCTGGCTGCTGGCATCTCTCCGTGCCTCCGGTCGCTGGATCCCCTCACTGCTGGGCGACAAGAATGCTCGCTTCTCATCAAGCTTTGTCCACTCCGATGGCAGTCAGGAAGCTGCCAAGGTAGAATCAGAGGTGATCCCTAGCGAGCGCCTGGGAAGAGTGACTGAAACATGGTGAATGGTGAGGATAGTGAAGCTGAGATTTGGCTTCGACATCCTTGACTAGGGAAGACAAGCGAGGGGTAAGGGACAGCAGCCGGCCTCGCAGGTCAAGGCTTTATTCTTGAAAGTAGTTTAAACTTTTTACATCTGTGAGTCTCTGTCTTGCCTGTTAGAAAGCCTGGTATATCTTAGGTCCACCTAGAACCCAGAACTCCTGCATGTAGATGGACCAGGGAGAATCACTTGAATATCCTACTTCTGCCAGGTTGAATGGCATTGAGGGTTAGCTCCATCATCACAGTTGGACTTAGCCCCAAATACACTTGGAATTTCAGAAAGTCAAATAGAGACACAATGTCTTCTTTGGTAGCTGGTAGTTTTATTGTTCATGACTAGTGCAGGGAATAGACCTACTAAGAACATCGTGGCCATTAAGATGGTGGAGTGAGGCAGCTGGCCTTTATCCATCTTGAAGATCTTGGGGTGTGGTGTCCGTGCACATCTGTAGTTAAAGTAGGGCTGCAAGATGGGTTCAACTCTCCTTGATTCCGCTTAAGTACTATTTAGTAGCTACTTGATTCTTACATGATTTATAACAGCATTTAGGAGAATGGTCCAGGCAGGACCCTCCTATTGTGCTAGTTGACATAGAAGTCTACCCCAGGTAAATATCCCAAACTAGATAACCAGTTTATATCAGAAGTTTTGGAAGAATGTTTTCAAAATGCCTCACTGGTGAGATGGCTCAGCTGGTAAAAGTGCTTATGTCCAAGTCTGGTAGATAAAGCCAAGTTCCAACTCCTGATCACAGTGGAGGGAGAGAACAGTTTTGCTAGAGCTATCCTCTGTCCTTACATACATGTGTACACACACAGTAATAATATTTTTTGACACAGGGTCTCACTCTATAGCCCTGGCTGGCCTGAAACTCACAGAGATCTGCCTGTCTTTGTCTTCTATGTGATAGGTTTAAAAGTTTTCACCACCTGCCCAGCAATAAATGAATTTTTAAAAGGGCATAAGAATTTAATACAGATCCCACCTGAACATTGCTGGCATTCTGAGGTACCCATTGACGAATACTCTATCCACTGCTGTGTGAAAACTTCCCAAGTGATTATGATGAAGCAAGTACTTGATACTCTATGGATCAGTTCCTCTGTGGAGTGAGGTAAGCTGAATGTTTTCCAGACACTGAAGGTGGCAAGTGAGAAGACCTCTGAAGCCTTCTCCTCTGAAGATTTCTGACTCTTTGTATGAGTGGGCACTTCATTTTGTTTTGAGCTGGGCCATGTTGCCTCCTTGTGGTCCACCTAAGCCCCGTGTCTGGCTGGAGCTGCTGCTAGATGAGGCATCTTGGGCATTTTTGTTCGGAGGTTAATGAGTGAATGAGTGAAAGGGTAGAGATGGCCTCCTGGTATGTGATGCCCCTTTCCCTTATGTCAGGGAGATAGGAGGGTTGGCTCATGCCTTGTCTTGGCTGTGAGCCCTTCCTGTGAGCTTTAGAGAGGACGTGTGCAGAGTGCTGGGGTTAGTTGAAAGTGGAGGCAGAATCTGAATCTCATCCTGATCTGCAAGGGACCTGTGTTTCTAACTGTTTGAACTGCTTTAGGAGGGTCTTGATCTCTCCTGTGTACAGTTGGAAGATAATTTTAGGGTTTTTTTTTTTTTTTGGTTTAGTTGTTTGGTTGGTTAGATTTGTTGTTGTTGTTGCTGCTTTTGAGATAGGATTTCTCTGTGTAGCCTTGGCTGTCCTGGAACTCACTCTATAGACCAGGCTGGCCTTGAACTCAGAGATTTGTCTGCAACTGCCTTCTGAGTGCTGGGGAAAGGTGTTCTTCACCATCACCACCACCCTGTGTTTTGTTTGTTTTTTGAATACTTTCTTTTAGACATCAGACTCACAGAGTTTATTGACCATCCAGCCCTTTCCAAGGACTCCTAATTCCATTGAGTACTTGAACCAACATCTTCAGCCCAGAGTGACTTTGACTGATACACACACACACACACACACACACCTACCTTCTTTATGGAGTTTCAGAAGAAAAATAATTGTAATGATTTCATTCTTATTTTCTTAGCTTCTACGGACCTACTAAAAGAGTTTCAACAGCCTAAAAACCTCAACAGCATGATTGGAAGAGCCCTTGGCATCTCACATGCAAAAGACAAGCTAGTCTATGAGCACAGGAATGGACTGAAGAAAAAGGTTACTCTATTGATGGCTAAGTGAAACACTGATTTGACTCAGAGGAGACTGGCTACTCTTCCCTTTCAGGTTTTTTTTTTTTTTTCAAAGAGGCCAAAAAATTCTGTTTTGTTTTTGTTTGTTTGTTTTTGTTCTTCTAGACAGGGTTCCTTTATCCCTGGGTGTGCTGGAATTCATTTTGGAGACCAGCCTGGCCTTGACCTCAGATCTGCTGCCTCTCCCTCCCAAATGATGAGATCAAAGGCATGTGGCATTGATCGTTTGCTTTTTGTCGAGATAGGGTTTTGTGTAGATAAGGTTGGCTTAGAACTTACTCCATGGAGGCCAAGGCAGGAGGATTTCGAGTTCAAGGCCAGCCTGGACAGAGTGAGCCAGGACAGCCAGGGCTACACAGAGAAACCCTGTCTCGAAAAACCAAAAAACAAAACAAAAACCAAAAACCAAAACAACAACAACAACAACAAAAAACTTACTCCATAAGAGGATCTGGTCTTGGATTGCTGTTTTTTCTGCCTCCACTTCCCAGATCCCGAAGGTATTCTATACACATGAAAAATGACTTACAGATGTGTGCCACTGTGAACTCAGAAGAGAATCTCATAATACAATTCAATTTGCGGAATTGCCAGTCCTGCATGTGCTTTGTTCAGGGAGAGCAAACACAGCAGGTGGGGTAAGGAGTACTCATCTTGTCAAAGAGGCCCTTGCAGTACTTCATGATTTTGGTCCCTTGTGTAACAAGAGATGCAGGAGAGAAGTGATGGTGATGACTCCTGCTCCAAGTGTTGTACAACCTAGACCTCACGGAAGCATTCTGAGTGAAGGTCTTTTTGGTTGGTTGTTTGCTTTGAGAAAGGGTTTCTCTGTTTATCCCTGGCTGTCCAGGAAATTACTATGTAGACCAGGCTGGCCTTGATCTCAAGAGATCTACCTGGGTCTGCCTCCAGAGTGCTGGGATTAAAAACCTGTGCTGCCACACCCAGCTAGTTTATTTTTGATACAGGGTCTTATATATCCCAACCTGTCCTGGAATTTACTTTGTAGCATGATCTTCTGGATTGCAGGTGTAAGCTGCCGTTCTCACTTCTTTATTTGCTTTTCACTTTCCCAGAAAGTCACCCTGCACATTAAGTGGTCCAAGAGCATGGAGGTGGAAGGCTATAGCAACAAGAAGATCGATGCTGAGCGGCAGGCAGCAGCAGCGGCCTGCCAGCTATTCAAGGTGAGGCTTCTCTGTTGAAGGCCACAGACCTGGGAGACTCATCCCCTGCTCTCTCTTGCAGTAGTTTTGGTTCCAGGGACATCTTGTGATGTTGATACAATGTTCAGGGCTTCAGCTTAATTGAGCCCTTCCCATTTCCTAGTTGTATAGTGTGTGTGTGTATGTGTGTGTATTACATATAGCTATGGGTCATCCAGAGGTCCTTTACAGGTGTCATTCCTGAGAAACGGTCTATATTGTTTTTCTGTTTATTCATTTGCTTGTTTGAGAAGAGGTTTCACTGTGTAGCTTTGCTGGCTGAGAACTACAGATGTAGACCAAGCTATCCTTGAACACACAGAGAGTCACTTGTCTGTGCTTTTTGAGTGCTTGGACTAAAGGTGTATCTCACATCTGGCCTAGTTGTCTGGCTAGCATGTCCCATGATTCACCTGTCTGCCTCCCCAGCCCTGGGATTATAAGTGTGCACCACCACTACCTGGAGTTTTACATCAGAGTTGTGAATTGAATTCAGGTCTTCCATGTCTATTTGGCAAGCTCTTTAATGAAAGACTCCCCAACCTATGTCTTACTGTAAAATTGAAAAATAAAATAAAATTTAAAAAAGCCTCAACTTTTTTTTTCTCAGATGTGGTCTCACTGTACCCCGGCTTGTCTGAAATTGACTATTGTAGAGCAGGCTACGTGCCTGCCCGAGTGCTGGGACTTTAATCCTGAGTGTTAGGATTAAACACCTGAGTGTTAGGTGCGCCCTTACCACTGGTTCGAGAGAAAAAAAATTAAAGATATTTATTTTGTGTGTGTTGCTGGCATACATGTATAACACACTTGTGCCTAGTGTTCATGAAGATCAGGACAAGGCATAGGGATTAATGATATGTGACAACTTAGACCCCGTGTTCATCTGATTATTACACTTTGTATTTAAGAAAGGAAGTGTAATTTCTCTAACTTGGCACTTCTTGAGATTGTTGAGGCTGTTGGGATCTGGTGTTTTGTGAGTTTTAGAACTCTTGTTGCTTTTGTTTTTGATGTTTTCTTTGTGGTTTTGGTAGGGATTTCATTGAGTGTGTTTTCATTCTATATTTGTTATTTTCAGTGTCCAAGTATTCTATCTCCTTAGGATAACCATCTTAACCCAAGTATATTATTCATTTTGTTACTGTTAAAATTTGTATTTTTTCTTGTTTTCTTTTTTCTGTTTGTTTTGCTGTGATGAAGACTGAACCCAAGCAGGGCACATGGAAGGCAAGCTTTCCACCCAACATTGACTACTTTTGTAGCTCTTTTCTTTCTTTCTTTCTTTCTTTCTTTCTTTCTTTCTTTCTTTC
>NW_021620336.1:1174391-1208959 GCF_004785775.1 Grammomys surdaster
TCCTTCCTGCCTTCTTCCTTCCTTCCTTCCTTTTTTTTTTTAAAGATTTTTAACTTTTTGTGTGTGTTTATATGGGTATTTACCTTTATGTGTGTGTATGTGTGGTACCTATGGAGGCCAGCAGAGGGTGACACATCCCTTGAGACTGGAGTCATACAGATGTTTGTGACACTCCATGTGGGTGCTGGGAATTAAACTCTGATCCTCTAGAAGAGTATCTAGTGCTTTTAACCACTGAGCAACTGCTCCTATACCTTTTACATGGAAGCATATGTATGTGTGTATGTGAATCAGTGTGTTCATGTGAATATAGTACCTAAGAAACAAGCTTGAGATCTTAAGCTGTTGTGAGGTAAGGTCCTCTGTGCAAGCAGCACATTCTCCTACAGGTGGAGCCATTTCTGCAGCCTACTCCTAGATCTCTTTCTTGGCTACATTACTGCAATAAACACCCATGCAACTTAATTTCTGTTGTTTTTTGAATCCATACTGAATATTTATTTTACAGATGGTTTTAAAAAACATTTTGGATTATTTTGTAGCATATGTCTAACAGGGTTCTTGTGTTAGAAATGGTATCTATTTGACATTGTGGGCCACTCATTTCCTAATTGCCCCGTTACTGTGGCTTTGCTGATCACTGTGTGCTGTATCTTATGCTCCTCTGCTTCCCTGGTTTTTTGTTTGGGTTTTCCAGACAGGGTTTCTTTGTATAGCCCTGGCTGTCCTAGGACTTGTTCTATAGACCAGGCTGTCCTCAAACTCAAAGATCCATCTGCCTCTGCCTCCTGAGTGCTGGGATTTAAGGCATGCCCCCCACCCCCGTATTTTTTGTTTTTTTGTTATTTGTTTGTTTGTTGCTTTGTTTATTTGTTTTGTTCAGACTGGCCTCAAACTATGGAACCCAGGTAGGCCTTGAACTTTTGTTTATCTGCTTCAGTGAGTGCTGTCTGCAGGAGTGAACTACTGTGCCTAGGGGCTCTGTCATTGTTTCATTTCTTTGAAGGTATGTAGTGAACTAGCTTATTTCATTTCTTACTTTTGTTTTACTGAGACCAAGTCATGCAGATCTATCTACAACTTCAAGTGATCTTCCTGCCTTGGCCTGGGAGACATAGAGTTTCAGACATTCGTCCCTATATCTAGCAGATCTAGACATTTCTAAGATCTTTTCTTGTTCCCTTTCTTTTGTCCTTCCTTCCTTCTCCTTCTTTCTGTTATTGTTTTTTGAGAAGGTTTCACTGTGTGTAGGTAATGCTGTCCTGGATGGCAAGATCCTTCTCTTTCAGCTTCCACTGCTGGGATAACAGGGGTACACCATAATACCTTGATTTAAGTGTATTTTTTATTCCCATTTCTGGCCAGGGCTGAGGTATGCATAGCAGAGCCCAGAACAAGCTAACTAAGGTGTAATGATGGTATGATCTTAACAGTTTTCTTTACCCAACAGGGCTGGAGTCTGCTGGGTCCACGGAATGAGCTGTTTGATGCAGCCAAATGCCAAGTGCTAGCTGATTGTCTTGGGTCTCCAGCTGACAACTGGTGGCACCCAGAACCCACCATGACTCCAACTTCCTCGCAGCAGCTGAATCCTGAGAACATTCGGCCAGGGGGTCCTGGAGGACTATCCCGATCCCTAGGCTGAGAGGAAGACGAAGATGAGGAGGAAGAGCTAGAAGAGAGGACCACTGATGTGACAGAGTTTGTGTCCAAGACCCAGCAAGACTCCCGCAACCCACTCAGGGACTCAAGGTACTGCTGATAAGGACACAGGGGATCCTGGCCACATCTTGACATAGGATTGACCTTCTCTAAGCCTTTAGATATGAGAGGGCTCTGTCCAACACTTTAGTTATCATATCTTGTTGTTCATTGTGACTCCCCCTATATGAGGGGATGGGATGAGATAGTAAGCTACTGTCTTGGGCTATGGTTGGGTTCCTGCAGACTGCACATGACCCTTCCTTCCAGTTCATACAGTGAACACTTTTCTTACTCTCTTCCTCTGCTTGCTTCCCTCTGGGAAAGCTAGGGGAGTGTGGGTTCTGCTGTGTGACTGAAGAGGCAGTAGAGCCTGGTCCCATCATTTCATGCCTCCTACCTACCTGTCACATCAGCACTATGTCTCAACCTTGAAGGCTCAGAGAACTTGCCTAGGAAGACAGCAGATATATATATATATATTTTTACCTCAACTGTTTGTCTTCTTGGGGGGGGGTCCTTTGAAATGACAGATGATGACAGTGCTATTAGAGCTCTGACCCAGTTTCCACTTCCCAAGATCTTTCTGGCCAAAGTGGTTCAGATTGCAACATCCTCCTCCACAGCTAAGGTGAGTTGGCTCTCCTGAAGGTGTGAGCTCAAGCAGAGCAGCCCACATGTTTGTGCCTGTCTCTCCCAAGGCTAAGCAGGACAGGAGCCTTGGGGATGGGGCAGGGCTGAGGGTATCTGTCTTAGCTCCTCCCTAGGCCACCTAGAAGGATATAGGTTCCTTGCTAGATAGAAAGGATAAGGCAGGGCTGGAGAGATGGCTCAGTGGTTAAGAGCACTGACTGCTCTTCCAGAGGTCCTGAGTTCAATTCCCAGCAACCACATGGTGGCTCACAACCATCTGTAATGGGATCCGATGCCCTCTTATGGGGTGTCTGAAGACAGCAACAGTGTACTCATAAATAAAAATAAATTAATTAAAAAAAAAAAAAGAAAGGATAAGGCAGCAGGGCCAGAGGAGAAATGAAAACAGCCATACAGTATAGGTCGCACTGCTGATTAGAAGATCCAGACCTGGAACCAGGTGGTGGGTTAGGAGTATGAAAGAGTAGGAGTGGGTGCCTGATTCCTAGACTGTAAGTGACATCACTGATGCTACAGCAGGGCTCTCAGGAGGACAGATAAAGAGGTATAAAGCCTTCACTCTGTCAGGACATGCCTAGGATTTGACTCCTTTCTACAGCTTCAGCTCCAGACTTCCCTGAAAGTGCTAATCAGATGAGGGTTAGGAAGACAGGTAATGGCATTGTATGAACCCCATTTTCTACTACAGAAATTGAGAAGCAAGTTCAGAACTAGGGTCATACAGGGTCATTGGGTGAAGGATAAAGAAGAGGAACAAAAAGAAAGTCACAGTACATACAGAACCATGTCTGGTTGTGTTGAGTCTGGTCTGGCTTTTTGGTGCTGTAAATCATGATTAAGTTTATCTCTGGGTTCCTTGAAGTGCTTAGATCACTCAGCAATCTCTTTGCATTCCCTGCCTTTTGTAACTTCCTACTTATCTTCCATGTAGAATCTCATGCAGTTCCATACTGTGGGCACCAAGACCAAGCTGGCTATACTCACTCTGCTCTGGCCCTGTCCCATATCCTTTGTCACCAAAGGGTGCCACAAAACTGAGGATAAGAATAAGCAGCCTTGGCTTGCAAGAAACTGAAGGTAAGTCCCTTTGACGATGACAGATTGGCCTACTGTTCTAGGTAGTAAAACTCACCAGGCCTTGGACTGTTTGTACCCAGGTAGGAAAAGGAGCTGGTGGCCCATCTCTTGCTCATATTTGTCAACTCTGTTCCGATGTCTTCTTT
Source organism: Grammomys surdaster (assembly GCF_004785775.1). Classification (NCBI taxonomy): domain Eukaryota; kingdom Metazoa; phylum Chordata; class Mammalia; order Rodentia; family Muridae; genus Grammomys; species Grammomys surdaster. The sequence goes on from NW_021620336.1 coordinate 1,177,970, forward strand.
CCCAGTATCTGTACAATGACTGTGCCTGGGAGCTTAGTCTTTAACACTTGGCCAGAGCCTATACCCAGAGAGATCCTGTTCACCATGTTGGCCAAGGATAACCTGATGTGCAGCTAGAATGAAAATTGAGGAAGAGACAGTAAGGTGATGGCAATGTGTCCTTCATCTAGCAAATTGTGTGCCCCTCTGCCCCTTTTTAAAACATTTTTTATTGTGTACACCATGGCATATATGTGGAGGTCAGAGGAAATACGCAGGAGTAAGGTCTCTCCCTTTACCATATAGATCACATCGATCAAACTCAGGCCATCAGTCTGGGTCACAAACATGCCCTCCTCAAGACAGGACCTGGTGTATACTTTGAGTTCTAGTCTTTCTGCATCCACCTCCCAGGTGCCTATGCCACCTTGCAGTGATGGGGACCAAACCTATAGCTTCACATGCTAGGCAGCTGACTGAATAACCAGCTTAACTACATCCCCAGCCTGCCCTCTACCTGGTTCCTTTTGAAACAGGGCCATACTACAGCTCACCTTGGCCTGGTACCTGCTATGTAGCTCAGATTGGCTTCCAACTTGGTCTTGTCTCAGCATCCGAAATGGTCCAATTATTGGTGAATACCAGTAAGGCTGTCAAACTTCTTTTTCTTCCTAGTATTGGGGATTGAATATATGGTATTCCTCATGCTTGGTGGCCACTATACCACTGTGCTCTATCTAACAGTTCCCTTGAAGGAGCTTCAGCATTAGCTAATGTCACAGCTTTGGAATTAACACTGAGTGAGTAACAACAGAAGTGAGTTCATCTGACGCATGGTGATGAAAGTTCAGTTTCAGTTTGCAGAATGTGAAATGAAGCCTGCTTTACTGAGTGGTCTGGTGTATCTTTGTGAATTTGGTTTTGGGACCTATGTCTTAAATCCCTCTGATGGTGAAAGGTACAGCTTGGAGAATATGAGAAGTTCATGACTTGGTGGTACTTTATACTATTATCCTAATACTTGAGAGGGAAGGCAGGAAGATCATCATAAGATCAAGCCTGGCCTGGACTACATAGCACAGCTGTATTTAAACAAACAAAGAAACAAACAAACAAACAAACAAACAAAAAACCAGAAATATAAAACTGGCAGGGTGGTGGCAGCGGTGGTGTGCGCCTTCAATCTCAGCACTCAGAGTTTATCCTTGGGAAACCCTTCTTGTTTCAGCTGGGAGATGGGTGGGGGAACCCATCCTTGGGAGGCAGAGGCAGGTGGATCTCTTGAGTTCCAGGCTATCCTGATCTACATAGTGAGTTTCTAGGACAGCTAGGGCTATACACAGAAACTCTGTCTCTAGGGGGAAAAAAGGCAAGAACAAAAAACAAATTTGGAAAAAAAAGTTGCAAACAGGAGGTGAAGTGAGAGAGTAGATGTGCTGAGCTAGGTCTTACTGCAGGATGTTTAGGAGTCTGCAATTTCAGTTCATATGCACACATCCCACTCATAACATGGGAGAAGCTGTCTGGGAAGGGGCATAGTGCTGAGCAGCTGGGTGACCAGCTGACACATGCAGACAGCAAATGGGTAGCATTAGGGCCTTTGGTGGTCTAAGCACTAAGTCTTTAGTTGTAGCCGCCTATGGCCATGAATTAACGGAGTTCACCTGAAAGGGGGGCTGGAAATGAGGAAAGGGATAGAGGGCGAGAAAACATGGAGCCAAGACAAGTTCTCTGATCAAGGCTCGAAGTTTAATGTTCAGCTCTCAATTTAAAGGGGAAGCTCCACCAAAACCCTTCTTGTTTCAGCCGGGAGATGGGTGGGGGAACCCATCCTTGGTTACTGCTGGAGATGGGTGGAGCTGTCTCAAGGCAAACTCAGCATCTCAAAGCAAGCTCAGCAGTCTATTCTTCTAAGTTCCTGTAGCAGGCTGTACAGCAGCCAAGGTGGGTAACTCCACCTAGGTGTCCATTGTCATGCAGCCAAGGTGGGTAACTTCACCTAGGTCCTATTATTTGGTCTATTGTGGTAAACAAGTCTTTCAGGCCTGCTCAAGGCTGGGGGAATGGCACAATTCCACTTTTTTAGTTTTTTAAAGATGAGCAGTGCCAGCAGCTTAGACAGGGCACAAGATTTCATCCCGTCTAGGGTAATGAGTGGCTGGGCAACCGTGCCTGGCTTAGGTTGGTGTCTATATTGTTCCTTATTACCAATCATTGAGGAAAACATACATAGTATATTGATGTATGCCTCTGTTTTAGGTCTATAGGAGCTCAAGAACACTCTTACCCATCTTTGACTAACCGGCTATCATTGGCACACTCTTTCCTGTACAGACCAAAGCCATATTCAGACCAAAGGACCCATGGGCATGCACTTGATACAGTTCTTCATAGAAATGGATAACTGCCATGAAGAATAGCTGAGGTTGCTGAGAGTGATCTGCTTAAAATATAAGGTTCAAAGGTTAAAAGCAACATGATTATCCAAGCAATGTAGAAAATAAGGTGGAAAGTGGAAATGTTCCAGTATCTCATCCAACTGCTGGTTGACAGGGATTAGACACAAGGTCTGGCCACCAGGTATATAGTGGGTGGATTTAAGTATTAATAAAATACACTTACTCTCCAGTAAGAGTGGAGACTATATGCCATGTTAAATCAGCTGGCTGATAAGGATTTTTGAGCCATTTTTATCATTAGAATCATAATTATTAGGCTCAAGATCTGTGTCCTCTTGATGGATCAGTCTTTCAGGCAGCCATTGGGCTCCATTTTCTTTTTCTAAGAAAATGCAGACTGAGCCACAACCCCAAAGTAAAACAGGGTCAGGACCATTCCAAGTATTAGTTGGGGGGGGGCTCTCTAGTTGACCCTGGCAAATGAGCTGGAAGTGACTGGATGCCAGTGGCGATCTGCTGCAGACTGACCTTTAGCATCAATTTGCAGAAAATTTAAAACAAAATAAGACAAAAGCAAGGTGTGCTTTTGGTGACCTTGTGGGGTATAATTCCCCCTTTTTAGTTTTTAAAAGGCAAGTATTCAGAGTTCCTTGCAAAACCAGGGAAGAAGCACCAGTAGCTGCTCCTCCCACACTCAGAGAGCTATGAAGATATTATTTTAAAGTTCCATAATCTCTCTTTCACAATTCCTTGTCCTCGAGGATAATTAGGAATCTCAGTAATATGGATAACATTAAATTGTAAACAAAACATCTCAAATGTTTGACTGCAATAGCCAGTTCCATTATCTATAATCTGATATGGAATACCAAGCATAGAAAAATAATGTAGGCAATAACTAGTTATAATTTTAGCTGCTTCTCTTGTTAAAGCAGTTGCAACTAGAAAGTCTAAAAGGTATCAAGTCACATGTACATATTTTAATTTTCCAAAATAAAAAATGAGTAACATCCATTTGCCATAATTGATTATGTATAAGTCCTCAAGGCTTAATACCATTATGAAAAATTTGTGGATACTGAGATCAAGTTTTTGCAATTTAACTTGCACACTTTCTAGAAATGCCAAATTATTGTCTCAAGGTGTTACTGTAGAGGGAAAAGTTATGGATACTGGGTATATAGAATCCTTTTTAGATATAAAATATTCTTTACACTTTCTTTAGGAATGTGGAAAGACCAGTCACCATTACTGGAACTGGCCGACCCGCAAAGAGAAAGGAAAGAATGCAATTTAGTCAGGTGGAACCAAGCTGAGAACCATAGTGACAGGGCAAGGCCGAAGTGACAGGGCAAGGCCGAAGTGACAGGGCAGGACTACATTCTTGAGAAAGATAAGCGTACAGAGAGTTTTCATCTGATCCTGACTCATGTAGGTTGGGTTCCTTTGGAATGTTCCACTATTTTTATGTTATACCACCCTAGCAACCCCCTCACCCCCTCCTCATTTCCTTGGTTTGTGGTTTTTCCCTTTAAAAACACCCCTCAAACTGGCAGTCGGGGTCAATTCAGCTCCTGCGTGGGCATACGAATTGACCGGCAACTAGTTGTCACGCCCTAATAAACAACCTCGCAAATTGCTCCGGTACATGGTGTCTCGAGCAGATTACTGGGTGGTCGCGACTTTCTGAGACTTGAGAGAGGGTCTCTCCTCTGCGGAGGTCTTCATTACTCTTTTGATGATGTAAAGAATAAGATTGAATGGCCAATTGTTTCTGTAAGGTCTATAATCTGCTGTGGCATTGCCCTGGGGTCCAGGCAATCCAATATGAGATCTTAAATGTCTTATAGAGTTAAGGAACAGCACATGTTTCTTAAATTAAACTGTATTTGTATAAATAACTATAAAATTTGAGAATTAGCAATATCTAAAAAAGGAACAATTTTACGTAATTATAAACCATGAACCATATACTGGCTATGAGTCAGCATTTCAAACAGTGGCTATAGCATGTAATTCAATTTTTTGTACTGAAGCAGGGGAAAACTCAAGAAAATGAACATGTCATCTAATTACATATACTGCCTTATCAATAGATGAGGCATCTGTAAATAAAGTAAACATCTTTTCTATGGGCTGCATGCAAATCTACAGGAAATAGGAAAGCATGCATAGAGGAAAACTGTAACAACTTATCTTTTGGATAATGATTATCAAATTTGCCTAAAAAGTTTGCCATGTAATAGGCCAAATATCAGTATTTTTCAATAACCAATTTAATTGCTGTTTGGAATAAAGAATAAACAATTCATCCAAAATACTCTCAGGAATCTATCTTACAATCCTGTATCAACACAGTAACAGTTTCATAATAGGATGTTCAAACTTTACTTGCAGATGAATAAAGATGAATTCACATTAATGGTTTCTTTTTCCAAAGGGCTGCTGTGAGCACATGAGTAGTAATAATGCAAACAGCCAACAATTTATCATAGTCTATATAATTTATCTTTGGATAACAGCTTACTCTACTTTCTACAAAGCTATTTCTCATCAGTTAATTGTCGAGGGGAATTAGGACTTGCATCCTCCTTGAGAATATCAAACAGAGGTTCAAGTTCTCCTATGGTAAGCTTAAGATGAGGTTTTAGCCAATTAATATCTCCTAACAACTTTTGAAAATCATTAAAAGTAATCCTTTTTTTTTTTTTTTTGCATGTACACTTGCAAGCCAGAAGAGGGCATGAGATCCCATTACAGGTGGTTGTGACCCACCATGTGGTTGCTGGGAATTGAACTCTCCAGCCCCAACTATCTTTACTTATTGGAATTTTCTGTGCCACAATCTGCTTAGGATATAAATGAGGTCCTAAATATTGAAAAGATATTGCCTTTGAATCTTTTCTGGAGCAACAAGCACTCCGAAATTTTAAAGCTCATTATATGAGAGCAAAGGCTTGTAGCTAATAAAATATCATACAATGAACAATATATACTGAGAGATTCAAACGCTTCTTGTATTATGGCAACAACAAAGTTTGTTTGTTTGTTGTTGATTTTTTAATATAATGTAAGGCTATTAACCATTCCTTGAGGCAAACCTTTCTAATGATATCGCTTCATGGTCTCTCAAAAATTAGAAGCAATTTCACTGAACATAAACCTCTCACCTTCACCAGGATGTAAAGGAACGGTATAATTCTATATGCACTTACTGCAATGGCAGCTGGAGTAGGCAAGACAGGTAGTAATGCCCCAGTACTTTCATAGATTTTTTTTTCATTTTTTTATTGTTTATTTTATTTACATTTCAGATGTTATCCCCTTACTCCGTTCACACACACCTGCGTCCAGGAACCCCCTATCCTAAACTCCCACATCCTTCTATGAAGATATGGCCCCATGTACCACCCCACTTCCACATCCCCACCCTCCAATTCTACCACACTTGGTGTGTAGCCTTCATGGGACCAAGGATCTCCTCTCCCACCTATGCCCGACAGGGCCCTCTTCCCTTACATATACAGCTGGTCCCATGGGTCCCTCCCTATGTGTTCCCAGGCTAGTGGTTTAAACCCTGGGAGCTCTGGTTAGTTGGTATTATTGCTCTCCTTATAGGACCACAAATCCTTTCAGCTCCTTCAGTCTTCACTCTAACTCCTCCATTGAGAACCCCTTGATCAGTTCAATGGTTAGCTGTGGGCATCTGCCTCTGAATATGTCAGACTCTTGCAGACCTCTAAGGACACAGCTATATCAGGCTCCTTGTCCTGACATCCACATCAGCCTTTAACTTTGGTGGCTGCACATGGGATGGATGCCCAGGTGGAATGGTCTCCAGATGGCCCCTCCTTCAGTTTCTGTCTCACACTTTGTCTCCATATTTGCTCCCTTGAGTATTTTGTTACTCCTTCAAAGAAGGACTGAAGCACCCATACTTGGTCTTCCTTTTTCATGAGCTTCATGTGGTCTGTGAGTTGAATTTTGGGTATTTCAAGCTTCTGGGCTAATATCCAATGATAAGTGAATGAATACCATGTGTGTTCTTTTGTGTTTGGGTTCCCTCACTCAGGATGATATTTTCTAGTTCGATCAATTTACCTAAGAATTTTTGAATTGTTTTTAATATCTGAGTAATACTCCATTGTGTAAATGTACCACATTTTTTTTGTATTCATTCCTCTGTTGAAGGACATCTGGATTCTTTCCTGCTTCTGGCTATTATAAATAAGGCTGCTATGAATATAGTGGAGCATATGTCCTTGTTATATGTTAGAGCATCTTCTGGGTATATGCCCAGGAGTGTTATAGCTGGGTCCTCAGGTAATGCTATGTTCAATTTTCTGAGGAACCGCCAGACTGATTTCCAAAGTGGTTCCACCATCTTGCAATCCCACCAACAATGGAGGAGTGTTCCTCTTTCTACACATCCTTGCCAGCATCTAGTATCACCTGAGTTTTTGATCTTAGCCATTTTGACTGGTGTGAGGTAGAATCTCAGGGTTCTTTCTTTAGCTCTTTACCCCATTTTTTAATAGGGTTATTTGACTGTCTGGAGTCTAATTTCTTGAGTTCTTTGTATATATTGGATATTAGCCCTCTATCAGATGTGGGATTGGTAAAGATCTTTTCCTAATCTGTTGGTTGCCGTTTTGTCGTATTGAAAGTGTCCTTTACATTACAGAAACTTTGCAATTTTATGAAGTCCCATTTGTCAATTCTTGATCTTAGAGCATAAGCCACTGGTGTTCTGTTCAGGAACTTTCCCGCTGTGCCTAGGTATTCCAGGGTCTTCCCCACCTTCTCTTCTATTAGTTTCAGTGTATCTGCTTTTATGTAAAGGTCCTTTATCTTTTTGGACTTCAGCTTTGTACAAGGAGATAAGAAAGGATCGATTTGCATTCTTCTACATACTGACCTCCAGTTGAACCAGTACCATTTGTTGAAGATGCTGTCCTTAATCCACTGGACAGTTTTATCTCCGTTGTCAAAGATCAAGTGACCGTAGGTGTGTGGGTTAATTTCTGGGTCTTCAATTCTATTCCATTGATCTTCTTGCCTGTCTCCATAACAATATCATGCAGTTTTTAATCACGATTGCTCTGTAGTACAGCTTGAGGTCAGGGATGGTGATTCCTCCAGAAGTTCTTTTATTGTTGAGAATAGTTTTGCTATCCTGGATCTTTTGTTATTCCAAATGAATTTGAGAATTTCTCTTTCTAACTCTGTGAAGAATTTTGTTGGGATTTTAATGAGGATTGCATTGAATCTGTAGATTGCTTATGGCAAGATGGCCATATTGACTATATTAATCCAACCAATCCATGAGCATGGGAAATCTTTCCATCTTCTGAGATCTTCTACAATTTCTTTCTTCAGAAACTTGAAGTTCTTGTCATACAGATGTTTCACTTGCTTGGTTAGATTCACACCAAGCTATTTTATATTATTTGTGACTATTGTGAAGGGTGTCATTTCCCTAATTTCTTTTTCAGCCTGTTTATCTTTCATGTAGAGGCAGGCTACTGATTTGTTTGAGTTGATTTTATAACCAGCCACTTTGCTGAAGTTGTTTATCAGGTTTAGGAGTTCTTTGGTGGAAGTGTTGGGGTCATTTAAGTATACTATCATATCATCTGCAAATAGTGATATTTCGACTTCTTCCTTTCCAATTTGTATCCCTTTGACTTCTTTTTGTTGCCTAATTGCTCTGGCTAGGACTTCCAGTAGTATATTGAATAGGTAAGAAGACAGTGGGCAGCCTTGTCTAGTCCCTGATTTTAGTGGGATTGCTTCAAGTTTCTCTCCATTCAGTTTAATGTTGGCTACTGGTTTGCAGTATATTGCTTTTACAATGTTTAGGTATGGGCCCTGAATTCCAGATCTTTGCAGGACTTTTACCATGACGTGGTGTTGAATTTTGTCAAATGCTTTCTCAGCATCTAGTGAGATGATCATGTGTTTTTTTTTTTCCCTTTGAGTTTGTTTATATAGTGGATTACATTGATGGATTTCCAAATATTGAACCATCCCTGCATTCTTGGGATAAAGCCTACTTGATCATAATGGGTGACTGTTTTGATGTGTTCTTGGATTCAGTTTGGTAGAATTTTATTGAGTATTTTTGCATCAATATTCATAAGGGAGATTGGTCTGAAGTTTTCTGTCTTTGTTGGGTCTTTGTGAGATTTGGGTATGAGTGTGATTGTAGTTGTAGCTTCATAGGATGAATTGAGTAGTGTTCCTTCTGTTTCTATTTTGTGGAATAGTTTGTAGAGAATTAGTATTAGGTCTTACTTGAAGGTCTTATAGAATTCTGCACTAAAACCATCTGGTCCTGAGCTTTTTTGGTGGGAAGACTTTTAATAAGTGCTATTTCTTCAGGTGTTATGGGACTGTTTAGATGGTTTATTTGCTCATTTAACTTTGGTACCTGGTATCTGTCTAGAAAATTGTTTATTTAATCCAGATTTTCCAGTTTTGTTGCGTATAGGCCTTTGTAGTAACATCTGATGATTTTTTTTTAATTTTCTGAGTTTCTGTTGCTATGTCTCTCTTTTCAGTTCTGATTTTATTAATTTGGATACTGTCTCTGTGCCCTCTGGTTAATCTGGCCAAGAGTTTATCTATCTTGTTGATTTTCTCAAGGAACCAGCTTCTGGTTTTGTTGATATTTTATATAGTTCTTTCTGTTTCTACTTGGTTGATTTCAGCCCTGAGTTTGATTATTTCCTGCTGTCTACTCCTCTTGGGTGTATTTGCTTCTTATTGTTCTAGAGCTTTCAGGTGTGCTGTCAAGTTGTTAGTGTATGCTCTTTCCACTTTCTTTTTGTAGGCACTTAGAGCTTTCATTGAGTCCCACAAGTTTTGGTATGATGTGTCCTCATTTTCATTAAATGCTAAAAAGTCTGTAATTTCCTTATTTCTTCCTTGATCAAGTCATCATTGAGTAGAACATTGTTCAGTTTCCATGTGCATGTGGGTTTTCCATTGGTTTTGTCATTATTAAAGACCAGTCTTGGTCTATGGTAATCTGATAGGATGCGAGGGATTATTTCAATCTTTTTTTTTATCTGTTGAGGCCTGTTTTGTGACCAATTATATGGTCTATTTTGGAGAAGGTACCATGAGGTGCTGAGAAAAAGTTATATTCTTTTGTTTTAGGATGAAATACTCTATGCCGGGGCGGTGGTGGCGCACACCTTTAATCCCAGCACTTGGGAGGCAGAGGCAGGCAGATTTCCAAGTTTGAGGCCAGCCTGGTCTACAGAGTGAGTTCTAGCACAGCCAGGGGTACACAGACAAACCCTGTCTCGAAAAAAAAAAACAAAAAAACAAAACAAACAAACAAACAAAAAAGAAATACTCTATAGATGTCCGTTAAATCCATTTGGTTCATAACTTCTGTTTATTTCAATGTATCTCTGTTTAGTTTCTATTTCCATAATCTGTTCATTGCTGAAAGTGGGGTGTTGAAGTCTCCCACTATTATTGTGTGAGGTGCAATGTGTATTTTGAGCTTCAGTAAAGTTTCTTTTATGTATGTGGGTGCCCTTCCATTTGGAGCATAGATGTTCAGGATTGAAAATTCATCTTGGTAGATTTTTCCTTTAGTGTGTATCAAGTGTCTTTACTTATATTTTTTTGATTACTTTTGGTTCAAAGTCGATTTTATTTGATATTAGAATGGCTACTCAAGCTTGTTTCTTGTTACCATTGGCTTGGAAAATTGTTTTCCATCCTTTTACTCTGAGGTGGTGTTGGTCTTTGTTACTGAAGTTAGGTTTCTTGTATGCAGCAAAATTCTGGGGACTGTTTGTGTATCCAATCTGATAGTCTGCATCTTTTTCTGGAGAATTGAGTCCATTGATGTTAAGAGATATTAAGGAAAAATGATTGTAGCTTCCTGTTGTTTTAGTTATTAGGGGTGGAATTATGTTTGTATAGCTATCTTCTTTTGGGGTTGTTGGAAGATTACTTCCTTGCCTTTTTTAGGTTGTAGTTTCCCTCCTTGTGTTGGAGTTTCCCATCAATTATCCTTTGAAGTGTTGGGTTTGTGGGAAGATATTGTGTAAATTTGGTTTTGTCATGGAATATCTTGGTTTCTCCATCTATAGTGATTGAGTTTTGCTGGGTATTGTAGTCTGGGCTGGCATTTGTGTTCTCTTAGGGTCTGTATGATATCACTCCAGGATCTTCTGGCTTTTATAGTGAGAAGTCTGGTGTAATTCTTATACGTCTGCCTTAATATGTTACTTGACCTTTTTCCCTTACTGTTTTTAGTATTTTTTCTTTGTCTTGTGCATTTGATGTTTTGATTATTGTGTGATGGGAGGTATTTCTTTTCTGGTCTAGTCTATTTGGTGTTCTGTAGGCTTGTACGTTTATGGACATCTCTTTCACTAGGGTAGGGAAGTTTTCCTCTATAATTTTGTTGAAGATATTTACTGGCCCTTTAAGTTGGGAATCTTCACTCTCATCTATTCCTATTATCCTTAGGTTTGGTCTTCTCATTGTGTTCTGGATTTCCTGGATGTTTTGCATTAGGAGCTTTTTGCATTTTGCATTTTCTTTGACATTCGTGTAAATGTTTTCCATGGTATCTTCTGCATATGAGATCTCTCTTCTATCTCTTGTATTTCATTGGTGATGCTTGGGTCTATGACTCCTGATATCTTTCCTATGTTTTCTATCTCCAGGATAGTCTCCCTTTGAGATTTCCTTATTATTTCTACTTCCATTTTTAAATCCTGAATGGTTTGGTTTAATTCCTTCATTGTGTTTTCTTGCAGTTCTTTAAGGGACTTTTGTGTTTCCTCTTTAAGGGCTTCTACCTGTTTATCTGTGTTCCCCCGTACTTCTTTAAGGGAGTTACTTATGTCCTTCTCAAAATCCTCTATCATCAATATGAAAAGTGATTTTAAGTATGAATCCTGCTTCCCTGGTGTGATGGGGTGTCCAGGGCTTGTTATGGTGGGAGAACTGGGTTCTGATGATTCCAAGTAACTTTGGTTTCTGTTGCTTATATTCTTGCTTGCCTTTCACCATCTGGTTAACTCTAGTGTTACCTGCACTCACTGTGACTGACTGGAGTTTGTCTTTCCAGTTATCTTGTTTGTGTCAGAACTACTCAGAGTCCAGATGTCTCTGTGATCTTGTGATCCTATGCTCCTAGGTGGAAGAACTCCTGGGACTCAGGCCGCCTCTGGGATCCTGAAATCCTCCTGCTCTTAGTGCAGTGGTTCCTCTAGGATGGCTCAGGATATGGTGTCTCCACAGGAGCAGACCAGCTAGGTGTCTGCCCCAACCAAAAGTACCAGGCGAGGGGCAGAAGGGAAGTAGTATTCCGCAGGGGCAGGGTTTGGGTTGTTTATGGGTCTCAAGCGGCCCTGGCTCCCAGTTGTAACTCTGGGGTGTAGGGAGTGGAAGGGGGTTCTTACCTCTTCTCTGAGTGCAGTGGCTCCTCTAGGATGGCTCAGGATATGGTGTCTCCACAAGAGCACACCAACCAGGTGTCTGCCCCAGCCAAAGGTACCAGGTGAGGGGTGGAAGGGAAGTGGTATTCTGGAAGGGCGGGGTTTGGGTTGTTTATGGGTTCTGAGTGGCCCTGGCTCCCAGTTGTAACTCTGGGGCATAGAGGGTGGGAGGGGGTTCTTACCTGGTGCTCTGAGTGCAGTGGCTCCTCTAGGATGGCTCAGGATACGGTGTCTTCACAGGAGCAGACCAGCAACTTGTCTGCTCTAGCCAATGGGCAGTTTCATAAATCTTATGTTTGAACTTTGTTTTGGATTAATTGAAAAACCAATTCCTTTTAGCTGAGTAAGAGTATCAGATAAAGGCCAAGTTGAAGGCAAATCTTGTCCTCTCTTACTCTTAGAGCAATTCTTTTATTAACAGGCACAGCTATAATGCCATGGAGGGAAGCAGGCAAAATTTTAATTTCTCCAGCATAAACATTATTTATAACTCCTGACTCATAAGCTGTCTGTTGTGAATGTCTTTGAGTCTGAGGCTGACCCCTCCTCCCCAAGTAACAACCAAGACAATAAACAGATACCAGAAAACACTTTTCTAGGGATGGGTCAGGATGACCAAGACAAAAGGAATGAATATCACACAACCTTCTGCTGAGCCCACTCTGAACTTTGTCTTAACTTGTAAATGTTCTTAATCTGGGCCTATTTCCTGAATCCTGGCCCAATGATTATCCTTCCTGCAGTGAGGACAGATTGCATGGGAGTAATTCTGCTGTCTGTCAATGCCCCTATTTTTTGGATAGTCTTTCCTAAAATGACCTATGCCCCCTTACAACATTCCTTATCACCTCAATGCTGTGAAAGCATGGCTTGGACTGTAGTTAGCATTCTCATAAGCCAATTGTGTAACAAAAGGAATTCCTGCCTGGGGGGGGGTTTCCAAAATTTCTACCAGCCACTTTTAGCAGTCTATTCACAAATTCAAGGAACTGTTCATCAGGGCCTTGTTTGATATCAGATAAATTCCCACTGAGATCCCCTTTAGTACGTAATTGATACCAAGCATGGTGGGCAGCCATTGCAATCTGTGTGCACACTCCTGCAGGTAGCCTGACATGAAACATTACCTTCATATTGACGTTCTCCCAGAAGCATGTTAATATCCCAAACTGTATTACCTGCCTGAGCATTTATCATGGCAGTTCTCTTACTTGTTTCAAGCCATTCAGAGCTCCAAAGTAAGTAATCTCCTCCCAACAATGTAGCCTTACATATAGTTTTCCAATCTTGGAGGTTTAAATTTGCTTCTACCACAGTATCCAATAAAACTTGTATAAAGGGGGCAGCAGGTCTGTACTGTGCTACAGCTGTTTTTGACTCTTTTATTCATCTCTACCTGCTCGATCCTCTTCTCAACTATAAACATGGGTGAGTAAAAAAAATCCCGAGCTGCAAACTGCAGCCAATGGAACACAGGCAATTTAACTATATTTTAAAGTTTCTTTTGCAATATTAGAGTATAACCATAATTTTGGAAAACAAAACCAATTTTTGTTGGGCAGTGGTGGCGCATGCCTTTAATCCCAGCACTTGGGTGACAGAGGCAGGAGGATTTCTGAGTTCAAGGCCAGCCTGGTCTACAGAGTGAGTTCCAGGTCAGTCAGGGCTATTCAGAGAAACCTTGTCTCAAAAACAAACAAACAAACAAACAAACACCCCAATTTTTAACAATGTAAACAATCCGTTCTCTCTAAAATCCACACCAAGTGCATTACTTTCATGTTACAAAGTTTGGCTGCTAGTTCTTATATATGAATGCATGATAGCACAGCTTTTAATAGCTCATTAAAGAGACATTGTTTTAAATCCTATCTTTTATACATCTGGTTTCTGAATGACTCTAACCCTGAGTTACCAGTTTTAAGCCAAGTTCCTGTTATCAGTGTTATAAATTTTAATCATACCCAATAACTTATAAGCCAATAATCTATAGCCAAGACTTGCAGAACATATTTATACCTTCAAAACCAGTCAGGAACAAAAATGAAGTCGCTATACACATCTTATATATTTAGACCAAACAAAATTTTCTTACTTGTTCTAGCTGTAATTTTAAGAGAAAAGCATCTTGTCATTTGCTGAACCCAATAAACACTGTCAAAGAGATTTTTGTAGGGGAAAAAAAGCAGCCATCAGTCCCTTTATCATAGAAGCCAAAAGGCTGCTGACCCCTTTAAGAGCACCTTATGCAAAGAATCATCTCCAGGCAGGGCTTCTCCTGCTGTGTCTTACTCCCAGCCATGGTGTGTAGGGTATCAGCTTCTGTTGTGTAAATTGAGGCTGCCTTTTAAACAAGTTAAACTAAATCAATGGGTGGATAGCCAGCAGATCAAGTTTTAACCATTTTTTTCTTTTGAACATGAAACACAGAACAACAATCATTAAAACAACAAAACAAAAACAGACAATTGACACACATGGATAGAGTGGCACACCAAAGACAGACAATAGACAGAGAAACCAGAACTAAGGATTTCCTCAGTAGGAGGCAGAAAGCAGGATGTCTCCCGATTGCCTCCTGTTCCTAGAAGAGCTCTGGAATAGCTTATTTTTCCTTCTCTTTTGCTAACACAGCCCAGAGAGAGGACAACTGCTTTTCTGAAACACTTTTTCTCTCTCATATTCAAGGTCTGAGTTTTCATCTCCTTCTTAGGAGGTGTAGTGGCAGCTATTGATAGTTAGTTACTCTGTCTTCTTAACTTCCCCAATTCCTCCTAACCCTGCTCCTCTCCCCTAAGGCAGCTCTTAGACTTCGGACAAAGGCCTACGATTCTGATGGAAATTTCGCTGTCACCTCCTAGGTGAAGTCGGCATCAGGTCAACACCTATTCAGCCTAGTCTATATCCACTTAAACACACTTCCTGCAAACACAGCCTCCAAAACATAACTAGCACTAGCATCAATGCTGTTCATCGCTTACCAAGTGTGGGATAACTCTTACTTCTTCCATTTTCTGTGGTGCTCCACCCAAGACAGTGTTCCTCAGTGGGCCTCCTGTTTTCAGGTCCCTCGTTCAGGCGTCACCTGTAGCTATCAGCGGCCAAGGATGAAATGGGTTTACCTGAAAGGGAGGCTGGAAATGAAAATGAGACGGAGGGGGCGAGAGAAACATGGAGCCAAGACAAAGTTTTCTGATCAAGGCTCAAAGTTTAATATTCAGCTCTTGTATATACAGGGAAAGCCCACTGGAGCCCATCCTTTGTTTCAGGTGCAAAGCAGGCTCAGCAAACAGTCTCTTCTTCAAAGTTCGTGCAGGAAGTTGCAAGTGTAAACAAAGCAGCTGGATTTACCTAGGTGTTAAGGTCCTGTAGGAAGTTGCAAGTGTAAACAAGGTCTGTTCAGACTGCTCGAGGCTGGGAAGGGCACAATGTGGTTTCTCTCTTGTATGTGATCTCTTATGTCACTGCAGATGACTATGACTTGCAAATGCTTTACATCACTAATTACATTCATAAGGTTTTTCTCCTGTACATGTTCTTTTATAATACTGGAGACTATAAAGTTGTGAAAAGTCTTTACCACGTTGATTACATTCATGAAGTTTCTTTTCATTATGGGATCATTTATGTTTTTGAGACTAGAGGGACATGTAAAGGCTTTAGCACATTGATTGCATTCAAAGTTTCTCTCTAACGGGTTCTTTTACATTTTTGGAGACAAAAACTTTATGGAAATGCTTTTAACACAATGATTACGTTCATAAGGTTTCTCTCCAGTATGTATCCTTTTATAACATGGGAGACTACTGTTACATGAAAAGGCTTTACCACATTGATTTCATTCATAAGGTTTCTCTCCAGTATGTGTTCTTTTATGACTTTGGAGAAGACTGGGTCTTCCAAAGTCTTTCCCACATTGATTACATTCATAGGGTTTCTCTCCACTATGTGTTCTTTTATGATATTTGAGACTACTGTGACAGGAAAAGGCTTTACCACATTGATTACATTGATAAAATTTCTCTCCAGTATGTGTTCTTTTATGATACTGGAGATTACTGTATACTGCAAAGGCTTTACCACATTCATTACATTCATAAGGTTTCTCTCCAGTATGTATTCTTTTATGATACTGGAGACTACTATGATATGAAAAGGCCTTACCACATTGATTACATTCATAAGGTTTCTCTCCGGTATGGGTTCTTTTATGATTTTGGAGACTACTATGACATGAAAAGGATTTACCACATAGATTACATTCATAAGGTTTTTCTCCAGTATGTGTTCTTTTATGATATTGCAGATGACTGGGTCTTGCAAAGGCTTTACCACATTGATTACATTCATAGGGTTGCTCTCCAGTATGTATTCTTTTATGATATTGGAGAGTTTTCTCTTCTGAGTAGGTTTTACCACATTGATTACATTTATAGGGTTTCTCTTCAGTATGTGTACTTTTATGTCTTTGGAGAGTATTGGTTCTTGCAAAGGCCTTACCACATTGATTACATTCATAAGGTTTCTCTCCAGTATGTGTTCTTTTATGATTTTGGAGATGACTGGGTCTTGCAAAGGCTTTACCACATTGATTACATTCATAGGGTTTCTCTCCACTATGTGTTCTTTTATGACATTGGAGACTACTATGACATGAAAAGTCTTTACCACATTGATTACATTTATAGGGTTTCTCTCCACGATGTGCTCTTTTATGATATTGGAGACCACTGTGATATGAAAAGGCTTTACCACACTGATTACATTCATAACGTTGCTCTCCAGTATGTGTTCTTTTATGTCTTTGGAGATTACTGGGTATTGCAAAGGCTTTACCACATTCATTACATTCATAAGGTTTCTCTCCAGTATGTGTTCTTTTATGATATTGGAGACTACTGTGATATGAAAAGGCTTTACCACATTGATTACATTCATATGGTTTCTCTCCAGTATGTGTTCTTTTATGCCTTTGGAGATGACTGGGACATGAAAAGGCTTTACCACATTGATTACATTCATAGGGTTTCTCTCCACTATGACTTCTTTCATGCCTGCAACAATAATTGTCACATGTGAAAACTTTATCACATTCATTACCCTGATATTGTTTTATCAATATGAATTAATTTTGCAGTTGGTCTAATAATAAAGAATACTCAGATCGTAAGTTTTATCACTTTGGGTATTAATGGTGTTCTCTCACACTGTGGGTTGTTTTGCCTCTTTGAAAATATCTGTGATGGTAATAGCATTTAATACATGGCTCACATTTATAACATTCTTTTTCTATATGCGATTCTTTTTTTTTTCTTTTTTTTTTTTTCGAGACAAGGTTTCTCTGTGTAGCCCTGGCTGTCCTGGAACTCACTCTGTAAACCAGGCTGGCCTCAAACTCAGAAATCTGCCTGCCTCTGACTCCTAAGTCTATATGCGAGTTCTATAAGATGTATTTCACATGTCTGAAGAAATATGGAACAACTCACAGCATTAAAACACTGATTGCTTTCTTAGTTTTGCCTGTAGTGTGAATCACATCACAGGAGCACTATGAGCCAGGACAAACAGAAGAATTTCAAAGCTTCTAATACTCATAGAGATTTTATGCAGTGTGACTTGGGGATGTTCTTAGTAATGTCAGAAAACCAATTAATTGCAAATGTCTATCATATTCAGAAAGTTTGCCAAAGGCAGACTACCTATCTTCTCATTGTTCTGGACTAGAAAGAGGTATGTTGCTTCTTTCAATATCCCTATGCTCACATGGTTTTATCCTTTCTGACACTTGATATACCCATTAAAAGAAGAACAAATGAAAGGTTTCCATATTGAATTCACACCGTTTGATATTTTGTTCTTTGTGGTCATGTGGTATATGGATTAAAATTTCTCCACGATAACATTCTTCACTCTCATGAACTGACCGCTCAATAAACTTAGAAATGCCACTACAAGAATATGAGTTTCACCAAATGTACCAAGCACTATTTACTTATTAGAAGGTTTTGGATATATATTTACCATTATTCAATGTGCAACATCTAAATATTATGAGACTATACAGATTGTTAGTTCCATGCAAAGCTCTAATGGAGCTTCAAATCAAATAAAGGTATCTCTTAAGGCATTGTTTCCTTCTCTCTTAGAGGAATGCTTTGCAAACAAAAATCAGATAACTGACATTGAGGCACATGGTTTTATGAGAATATTATAATCATAGCTACACTTAAAGGACTGAAATTTACACTCTTGCTTTTCTTTAGAGCTTCAAGAACTTATTAAAATTTCCTCAGAGGCACATTTGTGTCAGCTTGTACATGAAAATTACCTTTCATGACTTCCAGAACTTTGACATTGTTCTTCAATATGATGGTCTTCCCAACTGTAACCTAAGACATAATACCAGAAAATGAATGATATGGTATTGGAAATTAGGCAAAATTCAAGTTACTGTGAATCTTCACAGCACTGAATCTGATTTATTCAGCTTAATCTTCTTTGTTCTCAACTGAAATAACAGAGGGTCATCAATAGCCAAGAATCATTTGTTCCTTTATTTTGAAAAGCAAAAGAAATTTCAGTTTTACCTATAGCAGTGAGGTTCCAGTAGGTTTCCTGCATCACATCTTTGTAGAGATTCTTCTGGGAAGGATCCAGCAAATTCCACTCTTCGGCAGTGAAGTTCACATGCACATCATCATAAGTCACTGTATCCTAAATATCCCGTACACGTGTACAACACAAAGCATTATACTGACATCACTATAAAGTAAATGCATGCATCCCAGACAATATAATCATATAATTCGGGTGCTTCTTCCACTTATTTCCTGACACAGAAGTTATAATACAATCACAATATCATTTTAGAAGGAATTTGAAATATAGGATTCACCTTATATTGCTTCTGAACTCTTTGAATAGGATATAACCTTGCAACACAAATGGCAATTGAGAGGGAGATTCAGGGGGAAACATCAACATTACTGAGCAAACATCTGAAAAACTGTAAGAAAAATTACTAACTACAGAAATGATGGAGAAGATAGGTGATTTGCTCATGTCTTTAATCCCAGAGGCAGAGGCAGGTGTATGTCATTGAATTCAATACCAGCATGGTCTATGCAATGAGCTCCAGGACAGCAAAAGTTATGTATCAAAACCTTTGCTCCCCTGCTAAGTTCAATGAAGGAAACAAAGATGATAGAGAGAACTCAAACAGTACTTTACTGAAGTTTCTACAAAGAATTATACATTCACTGCAGTTCTGTATTCATCTTGCAGAAACATGAAGAACCAGTTTAAAAAGCAATATTAATAAAATTTTACTAAAAGAGAATGATGTTTAATGGACAAATGGACAGATGACAATACTAGTAATATAAATGTTTATCATAAATAAGCAATAGAGGGCAGGAGAGATAGCTCAGGAGAGGATAGCTCTTGCTTGTCTTCCACATAATGGTGGTCAATTTCTAGTATTTACATGAGGGTCAACAAGTACCATTTACTTCAAGATCAGGAGTTCTGAAGCCATCTTCTGACAACAGTAAAGATGAGGCAAACATGATATTATATGATGTAATATTATGATATATTCATATCCATGCATACAGGCATAATACATTTACTTAAAAATTTCAGAACAAACACAAGAGTGAGGCAGAACATCTCAATTGGAATCCAATGACTCTGAAGCCTCAGATAGTATTGATGACATGAGCATAACCCATACTGAAAAGTAAAATATATCCTATGTATTTGACCAAATTTCAAAATTAAAGGTGTGGATGAAGAGCTGCACAAAAGCATGTGCTTATATTACAAAAACATGTCAGGTGGCTTATGTGGTTTCTATATCTACTAACAGGAAGGGCTTCACAGAGAAATTTTGTCTTGAAAAACAAAAGCAAAAAGACCAAAGTTGAAAATATAAAACACCAGGCTTGCAAAATAGCTTAGCAGTGAACAGCAAATATTTATAATGTATCTTATATGGTTTAGGGACAGAGACCAAATGGTGAATGTATGCAAGCGTGAGAAGAAAGCTGAAGGATCAGATTCAACCACAACACAATAGTCACACAGAACAAAATTTGGCCTGCCTAAAAGAGATGCAGGGGTAAAGCTGCAACAGAGACTGAGAGAATGGCCAATGAAACTTGTCCAATTGGAGACCCACTATATGGGCAATCTCCAATCCATGACATTATTAAGGATACTCTGTTATGCTTCAACACAGGAGCCTTACATAATTGTCCATTGTGAGGCTCCACCTAGCAGCTGACTGATCAGATGCAGAGAACCACAGTCAAACATTAAATGTACCTTGGTGACTCTTATGGAAGAGTTAGGGGAAGGATTGTAGTCCCTAAAGAGGATAGGAACTCCAGAGGAAGACCAATGGACTCAATCAACCTGGACCCTTTAGATACACAAGCTGGACTAAGGCCCCTGGCACATATGTAGCAGATGTGTAGCTCAGTCTTCATGAGGGTCCTCCAACAACTGCAGCAGGGACTGTACCTAAAGCTGCTGCCTATCTTTGGAATCTGCCCCCTTAACTGAGCTTCCATATCTGGCCTCAGTGGGAGAGGATGCACTTAATCCAGCAGAAACTTGATGCACCATGCTGTGGAGATACCCAGGGGCCCACACCTTCTCAAAGGAGAAACAGAAGAGTTTGGGGGGAGAGACTTTGTGAGAGCAGGGAACCTCCCATAGGGACAGTGATCAGGATAATAATGAATATATAAATTATTCTAGAAACAAAAGGAGAGAGAGAGAGAGAGAGAGAGAGAGAGAGAGGGAAAGAAAGAAAGAAAGAAAGAAAAAGAAAGAAAGAAAGAAAAAGAAAGATGTTGAGTATATACCCTCTCCCCCTAAAGGAATCTGGAAAGGCTTCTACAAGAGCTTCCAAAAGCTCGACAAAGAAAGCCAGACAGGACAGAAAAGTATTCAGAGACATCATCCTATGTAGAAACTTTTTGTTTCAATCAACTGCATTCTAACCCTGAACACTATAGGCTCATGTTCATCCTGTGATGAAAATGCATTCAGTCTTCAGTCATCCTAATAGTCTGTAGGAGCTCACACACTGTACAATGTGTAAAGTCTCTTCTGACACTCAAGGCAATATCTTGAAAGCCTCATCTTGTAAAATCAGAAAGCAAGTTATATCTTTCTAACATACAATGGCCCAGAATACCCCTTCCAATTCCAATTGATAGGAATGTGCACTTAGGGACAGAAGATTGGACCAAGGCAAGAAACACAAGAGGGCAAACACCATATCCTATAACTTTGTCTCAGACACATTGGACTTCACTTTCTAAAGGGTTAGATGGCTCTATTTCTGTAACTTCTCATACACCTCTCAGTTTGGGTACTTCTCCCTGTATGCATGTATCATCTCAACAAGTTGTGGTCTCAAAATGCAACTCAAGCATCATCCTTACAACTTCAATGCTATGTGAACTGTCACTGATTCCTCACTGAGGTACTGACTCTGCCAAAAGATGGCTGGAATGGTGCTAAACTGAAACCACAGAGGAA
This sequence comes from Grammomys surdaster, assembly GCF_004785775.1. Classification (NCBI taxonomy): domain Eukaryota; kingdom Metazoa; phylum Chordata; class Mammalia; order Rodentia; family Muridae; genus Grammomys; species Grammomys surdaster. The sequence goes on from NW_021620336.1 coordinate 1,199,379, forward strand.
GAATCCATGACCTTGAATTTTCCATTTTTCAGTTTCAAGAAGCAGCACAATATAGATGATCCTGCCAAGTTTCTCTTCTAAGATGAAGGACACTGCATCTCTTGGACAACAGTTGCAGCAGGTCTTATTTAAAGTTTTTTCCTGGGACTAGGAAACACTTTTCCTACTCCTTCCATTAATTTAAGTCTTAGCATGGGGAAGTGTTACACTTAGGGTACCTTAGTCATATACTCACAAAGGCATGTGCCCCACTAAGTTCATAGCCATTTTATTTATAACAGCTAGAACTAGAAAGAATCCAAATATTTCTAAACCAAAATATACATACAGAAAATATGACTCATTTACAAAATGGAATACTATTCATTTATAAAAACAAGGACATCACGAATTTTGCAGGAAAATGAATACAACTAGAAACTACCATCCTGAGTGAGATAACCCAGACCCAAAATGACATGCATGAATGTACTCACTTCTAAGTGAATATTAACCATAAAGTACAGGATATTAACGCTACACTCCATAGGCCCAAAGAAGCTAAATAAGAAGGAAAGCCCAAATGAGAAAGGTTGAATCTGACAGAGAAGGAGAAATAAAACAGTCATAGGAGGCAGATGGAAGAGAGAGGACTGGATGGGAGAGCAGATAAGAAGGGGAAAGGAGGGCCAGGAAGAGGTGTGGTGAGAGACAAGAGATGGCCAGAAGGTGAGGAATATGAATCAAAATCTGTAGTTGGCGAGAGGGGAAAGGTGGGGGCATTTTTAGGATGTGGCAGAGACCATGAATGGGAGAGCACCGAGGAGTCTATAGGGGTGATTTTAGCTGAGATGTATAGCACTGAGATATGAACCCTGAGCCAGGCAAGACCCCAGTGGAGAGTTAAGGACACAAACCAAACCAAAAGCCTTTCCAACCAAAATTGACCTGTCTGCAAGAAATGCAGGCACAAAGATGGAGCAGAAACTGAGAGATTGGCCAAACGATACACTGCCCAACTTGAGACCCATCCTATGGGCAAGCACCAATCCCTGACATTAGTTAAAATGCTCTGTTATACTTGCAGACAGTAGTTTATAATTGTCCTCTGGGAGTCTCCATCCAGCACCTGACTGAAACAGATGCAGAGACCCACAGTCTAATGTTGAAAAGGGAGTCTTTTGGAAGACTTGGGGAAATGATTGAGGGCCTCTGAAGGAAAAGGAAGTGCATAAGAAGACCATCAGAGTTAAATAACCTGGACCCTAGGAGACACTCAGAGACTGAGTCACCTACCAAAGAGTATACACAGGATGGACAGAGGTCCCCAGCATATATGGACTACACGTGCAACTCAGTCTTCACGTGGGTTCCCCAACAACTCGAGTGGGGGATGTCCCATAAGGTGTTGCCTGTCTGTCCAATCTATTCCCCATACTTGGCTGGCTTGCCTGGCCTCAGTAGGAGAGGATGTGCTTAACCCTGCAGAGACTAGATTTGTCATGACTGAGGGATACTCAAGTGGTCCCCACCCTCCCTGGGGAGAAAAAAGGAGTCATGGATAAGGTACTATGGAAGATGGAATAGGGAGTGGGTAGAAACTGACATATAACTGTATATATAAATAAATTAGAAAAGTGAATACTACATAGAAATAAAATAAAAATATACAAATCAGCATATTTTTTGTAAATTTCGTCCTACTCAATATCTCAGGGCATAAGCCAAGTAAGGAAGATTTTGGCAGAAATATCACACAAATGACCTCTAGCTGAACTTTTCACAGAGTCTATTTTCCACTGAAATAGCATGACCTCAACTACCTTTGGCTGCACTACTGTCAACACCACAATCTTCCATGTCCTGTGAGAACAACCGGTTAAGATCCATGTACAGTTTTCTATGAGTTTTGCCATATCAATTTCTGATATTTTCCACATTCCTTCAAAAGAGAACATAGATTCTGTCTAGCAGCATAATCATATTTTGATACCATTTTGTTGTTGTTCTAACTTGCTACTCTGCTGCTGTGATTGAATCCTCTGAGCAAAAGCATCTCAGGTAATAAATGGTTGTTGTACATGGTTCTGTCAGATCACAGTCCATCATTTTGGGATCTTAGATTAGTATGTGGGACCCGCCTGAGAGCCATCTGTGGGAAAGCCTCTGGGTCTCTGCTGCTGCCCACTCCTGCAGGCTGCCTCCACTGCTGTCCTGGGAGACTCACAACTGCCGTGGAGCCCCCCCATCGTGCGAGTTTTTCCCACAGCTGGTGCCTAATGTGGGGCACAGACACCCACGAACTTCAAGAACCGGGCTGCCCCAGTCTGCTACAGGTGAACACTTCCCAAGGCGTGGTGCCAGAGCTGCCTGTCTCTCAGCGCCAAGCCGCCAGCTGTGCTTGTGTGCCCCATCTCTATTTTGCTCTGCCTCCCCCACCCAGTGGCATCTGGGGGCTCCAAATAGAGACATCAGCTTCTGAATCCATGTGCAAGCTCTGCCCTGCCTTGCGGAACCCAAAGCTGAGTGAGGACACCCCCTGCTGGGTGGGGCCTGGTGCGCCCATCAGCTAAACCTGCACGCACTTCTGCTTCTCTCCGGAGTGCCTGCGAAGAACAGAAGACATGCAGAGACTCACAACTCAACACAAGAAAGAACTCCATGCCCACGCGTACCCCAGTGAGGCGCACGTGCCATCATCTTTCCCCTGCTAGTGGTGGACAATGAGTACAGAGCCAGCTCCAAGAGTGCCCCCTGGTGGCACCTGTGAAAACTGTAACACCTCTCTCTGTCTCCCCCCACCCCTCTCATTCCTGGCTAAAGTCTCTCTCTGTTCCCCTCCCCTCTCCTCTCCATGTGTTCTCCAGCTCAAGGGCAAGATGGTGGCGACTCCACTCTGCCCATCCCTGCCATGGTCTTCGTTCTAAGACTTTTCCTTGAGTGAGGAACTCTTTCTCACAGCTGAGACTACTGTCTCTCTCCCAAGAGCTGCCTGCTCCAACCCAGCTCCCAGGTGTCTCCTATGACTTAGTCTTTTACACAAAATCTCACTGCTTCTGACTCTCCTAACAAGCCCCTATGTTTCTTGCTTTGAGCTTTTCCTCAAGGTTGGCCTATCCTCTTTTTCTCTACATTTAAAATTTATGGAAAAGGAAAAAGAAGAACAGGGAATGCAGGGGGCCTCTCTGCTGAAACATCCAGCCACCACATGGTGGAACAGCAACCGCATGGCATAGCAAGCCCCTCCCCCCACTGCTCCTAAACCCTCCATTAATGCTTTTCTCCCCAACAGGAATACCTGCAACAATGTTTATGCTTTTCCATCATTAAAGCCTTTTCTCCCTAACAGGAATTTTTTTTTTACATTCAACAAAGAATTTTAATTATTCACAAAACAATATTACAATATTTTATAAAAATATTAAGTTTTAGGCTACCATTATTCATTTAAAAAAGTGTTTGTGCTAGAAGGCTGCTTTTGCCAACTTTCTTTTTTGGTAAGGGTGTTAAAATTCCATGTTAAGACAATACAGATGAAAGCTGTTGAAAAAAAAAATCTTCAAATGTACAAAACTGTTTCTTTCTCTTGATAATTAAAAAAAAACATAACAATTTAGACTGAAAACACATTAAGTTAGTGTTGCATCCTTACTATACAACTTTTATTATAAGGAACTGCTCCATTTAGTTAAAATCTAAAGAATGTCATCAAATTTTTCTGATCAGCATTAGAACATCACAATTTTATTACCCTTTGCAGAATGCTTAGATAAACTCTAATACCACAGTTAACATGAAGCCCTTTAAAACATTCATGTCACAGACTGTAGACAACAGGGCAATTGGACCCAGTCTTCTCAGGAGACCCTCTTGGCAGAGGACTCAGTACTGAATAGGTTAAGTAAAAGAAAAACAAATACAACTTTTTAGTACCAGAACTTTTGCCAACTTGCATGAAGTTCACTTGTCACATTTAGAAAGGTTTAAATTTGAACATGTTTACCATGGTACACATTTTTACATTTACTGATGGTAGTTTAAAATTATATTCTGAAAATAAAAAGAACTTGATATAATGCCTTAGTGTAACTATAAAATAAAGCATTTTAAAACATAAATATTAGACTTTTATTTCATTTAGCAGACTCCATTTTTCTCTTGCTATATTACTCAGTTCAAATTAATATTTCATAATTTCTGAATTAGAAAAACTCTCATTTTAAATGTTTTACTTCTGCACTTTAAATGGTCAAAATTTCCCCCCTTTATATTACAGTTACTCAGAGTAAGTATTCTTCCTCAAATTAATTATATTATAAATGGAAAATATGAAGACCATCAAATATATTTGAAATGTAAGTAAAGCTTCAAACAGGGATTTGAAACTTGGCGTTCTAAAATTTTCTGTATAAAAGCTGGGCCACTGAAATTAGGGTAAAGCCTTATCTTCACTATTTTGAGGTAAAACTTATTTAGTGTATACGAGAAGGTTAGTTTTATAATCATACTTTATAACTTTTAAAGCCTAAGAAAACAGCTAACGAGGAGCCCTGAGTGCCAGAAAGCCATGTTGTCACTCCACGAGACCAGCATTAAACACTCCGCCCAATACCTGTAGAGCTTTCACACTTCTCCTCTCATATTTCTTTAAATACATTTTCTTCTCTCCTATTCTATACTCAATACAAGCAAAGTGCATTCAAGTCCCTGATCTAGTGATGTTTTTTCTATTTGTGGAGCCCGTAACCATAACAACACACGAGCAACATCTCAGAGTACTCCATTTATTTTTTAAAAATTGACTGCCTGGCCGGGCGGTGATGGTCCACGCCTTTAATCCCAGCACTTGGGAGGCAGAGACAGGCGGATTTCTGAGTTCAAGGCCAGCCTGGTCTACAGAGTGAGTTCCAGGACAACCAGGACTACACAGAGAAACCCTGTCTCGAAAAACAAAACAAAAAGAACAACAACAACAACAAAATTAACTGCCTGAATATTATTAGGTTTTTATTTTTATGCTATACAAATATTAAAAGTTTTTTCCCTTGGACTGGATAGAATAATCTCAATTGTATATAGCCTTAAAAAATCAATACATCCTTGTACAAGAATAATCAACTTTCTGGTGACCTTCATTTTCCAAAGCTGAATAACTCAAGACATGACTGATGAACAACTTGGTTCCCTGCTCTCCAGTGCTCTGGACAAAGTGCATGCTATTAAACAGGGAACAAACAAAACAAAAAAACCTTTGAAAAAAAAATCTAGAAAAATTTAAAAACTGGAATGGAATTATTTGGTCCCATGAAGCTCTTTGATTTTAGATTTTACTGTGGTGTAACAGCCAAGTTTTGTACATAACAATAAGTAGTTTTCTCTTGGCAATTCTGAGTTTGGGGAAGAAAAGGCAATGACTAGTAAGCAGCAGTTCTTTGCTCCTTCTTACCATGGTATCACCCACAGTCAATACCAAGCTCTACTTTCTTTCTCTGGACCCTGAAGTCAGTTGTAAGATGCAGCATTGGTACTTTAGAGTCTAACAAAAAAAAAGTGGTTTTGAGGAACCATATCTGGAATTCCATTTTACCGTAAGAAACATGCAGAGTGAAGAATATCTTCTCATCCTGTGCAGGAAGAACTCACACAAGGTCTTTATGTTTTGGCAGATCTGTGCACACAGGCTACTTGGATTACAAATTTTTTCCTGGTTGGTACTGCGGCTCTGCAGCAGTGAAGTAGTCTTCCAAGAAGGACTGAATACATTCAAAGGTTGGTCTTTCATCAGGATCCTTCTTCCAGCAAAGATTCATCAATTCATGGAGGGACTCTGGACAGCCCTGAGGGCAAGGCATTCTGTACCATCGCTCTACTTGCTCCAGCACTTCACGGTTTACCATACCTGGATATGGCACTTTTCCTTTTGTTACCAGCTCTGTCTGTAGAATTCCAAATGACCACACATCTGACTTTATCGTAAATCGACCATACAGCGCAGCCTCAGGAGCTGTCCATTTGATTGGAAACTTTGCATTTTGTCTTGCTGTGTATTCACTGTCTTCAATTAATCTTGCTAAGCCAAAATCTGCTATTTTGCATACAAGATTTTCTCCTACAAGAATATTAGCAGCTTGGAGATCTTGGTGAATATAGTTCATTCTTTCAATATATGCCATGCCATCAGCAATCTGAGCAGCCATATCAACCAGCTGTGGGAGCTTCAAATACTTTCCATCTCCTTCTTTAAGGAAATCTAACAAGCTCCCTTTTGACATACACTCAGTGACAATATAAATTGGCTCTTCAGAAACAACTGCATAGAGTGGAACAAGTTTATCTTGTCTTAATTTTTTCATTATCTGAGCTTCTTGAAGGAATGCTTCTGGCATCATTGTACCTGAGCTTCTTGAAGGAATGCTTCTGGCATCATTGTACCTGGCTTTAGTGTTTTGATTGCTACTTTTGTAGTTCCATTCCATGTTCCCATCCACACGTCACCAAAGCATCCTTGACCTAGTTTAACCTCTAGTCACAACGATTCTCGAGGGATTTCCCAAGCATCTTTTGCTAGACCTTGAGTCTGGGGTTTCACAGTTGGACACACAGTTGTTAACTTGTGGCATAATCCATCAGCATGTTCTGTGTAATGCTTTACCAGTTTCTACAGTGTATCAAACTGAGCTCTGGTTGTGATGTAGTATCCACCATTGTCAAGTTTTCTAATTTTGTAATGCTTCACACTGTCACCCCTTACCTCATCCCAATCACGAATTGAGAGGGAATAAGCACCTGGGGAGAAGAGGATGACCACATTCATTCCAGCTTCCTCCCACTGTGGCTGAGGTGGTCTATGCACATATTAATAGATTAGTCATACCTTTAGTAGTTTCACTTTCTCTTACTAAGAATATACCTCGATGATTCCCAGGATTCAGAAGTAATCTTTTGGCATCTTTTCTCCCCATTTTGCCAAAATACCATTCTTCTTCCTGAATAGAATCTGCAGGAGCTACATAATTGCTGGGGATGTAACCATTCTTTCCGGTAGCAATTGATCTTGCTTCCCACCAGTCTCCTTCCGTATTGTTAATTATTTGAAATCTTTCACCCTTCTTAAAGGAAAGGTCTTCTGTAGTTCTGTAGCTTCATAATCATATAAGGCCACAAAGATAGTGACACCACCTGATAAACCTGTAGGATATGAACTTGGCACCACTGAGAATGAGGAAGATGCTCCTCCAAAAGGAGTCACCCCTGAGGACCCTCCAAAGGCTGTCATGGAAAGACTATTAAAGTTAACTGATGCTCACTTTGTGGAAGAGGTCAGGGTAACTGTAGAGTGTTCCACTCCATACTGACTGGCACTTGTGCTTACAGGCTCTGGAGGATTTTCCGGAGTATACTTAATGGCTGTACTTTTGTTTTCTTTACTTTTAATGCAGCCCATTATCAAATCTGGTCTGGCCCCACTCGCACAGGTCGCCATGGGGAGAAGGCGGCTGGCCGAGGCAGACACCCGTGGTGGGGGCCTCTTCTTTATCCACCTCCTGCTTGCGGGGCAATGGGAGGCAGCTAAAGCAGCACAGCCGGCCTGGGATGCATAACTTGATGAGGAGGAGGGAATTCCCAGGCGACCGCCCGCACCCTGCGGCCTCCCTCTCTCCTCCTCTCGCTGCCCAGCCAGGAACTTCTAAAACAACAATGTTTGTGATTTTCAACCCAGAATTTTTCGCCTTTTGTTGTAATATTTCCTTTTCTCTCTAATACTCGTGATATATGTCCAACACTTTTTTTCAACTTTTAAGATTTCTTCAAGGTTCAAAAGGCATCTAAATCTACTTCCACAGGTTAAATCATCATGCTGACCATCATTTCTCAAGACTTAATTAACAACTAACTTCCTTTCACAGACAAACTGTTGCTGCCTATCCCAGATACATAATTAACATGATGTTTTTCTCCCTCAGCCATCCAAAAACAGACTCAAAGATACCTTCCAAGACTAAAATTTCCTCAAACGCCTTTGCATTTCCAGGATCTTAATGACAGACCATGACGTGCTTGTTCCCAGGCAATTCAATGCTCAATAATCCAGCCTTTGCAGGCATCTCCCAGCCGGGGATGCTGTTTCCCTGTGATTATACCCACAGATTTAGCAGAGACAATGCCAACTTAGGAATCTGACTGAGACACCAAGCTGCCTTTTCTCAGCCATCCCGTCTGACTGCAGACTCCAGAGACACGTTGAGACCCAGAGATGCACGTGAAGATCCAGAGATGCTCACTGAGTCCTACAGACAGATCCAGACCTTCCAGCTACAAATAAACTCTTTTTGCCAAAGTCAAATAGCTAAAGTTACATGGTAGTGAGGAAAACATAATGTCTATTTAGATTAATCAGATATCATTACTCTCAAACTGTACCAGCTGTATTTAATTAATTCAATGATTCCCTTGCCTTCCCATACCCCAACCCTCAATTCCCATTACCCTTGGCTTAATTATGCTGCCTACCCAACCCTGCAGCCTACATAGTGTTTTCTTTTGACTTCTTCATCCAAAATTTTCACTACAGATGACACAGAGATGCCCTCTTTTTATAAAATAAAAGAGGGTGGAATGTGGAGCCACAAAGAGGTGGTTTGGTCTCCCTGGTAGAACACTGGGTCTGAGAGAGCCGGGGAACCAACAGACATCTGTCAGGGACGGCACTTATCTTCCCACACTCCTGGATTCCAGATGACCCCACATGAGGCCTACATACATTCCCATTAGCCTGGATCTTGCAGACACCTTTGGCTCAGAGTAATTCTTCCCAGAGAGGTTTGCTAACATCCAGGTAGAGGGCATGACTAACAGATTTCCATATTCATGAGTTACCTAAGGCCAGGGGGCGTAGTTAATTAAGTTATTTCTCCTCCCCAGTTCCTCCCTTTTCCACACTATTTAAGCAAGTTACCCCTGGATTTTGGGGGTGAGGGGGCACACATCCAACTACCATGCCATGGACAATAAAACTACTCCTTGGAAACCCAGTCCACATGTCTTCTGAGGCCTGCTGCCGCCAAGCTTCCAGGTTGTGAAACTTCAGACTTTCTCATTTTTTCCAGTATGGGAGACCTGCTTGAGAGCCATCCGAAAGAAAGACTCTGGGACTCCGCCACCAGCTACCCCCACAGGCCGCCTGCGCTCCTGTTGCGGGACGCTGCCGCTCGGGCCTGGCACCCCCCAACCCTGCCTGAGTTTTTTCCACATAGGCCCACGTGCTTAGGGATATTGGCACCCTCAGTGGAAGAGCCTTCCCAATCAATCATCAATATAATGTCTCACAGACAGAGCAAACAGCCATTCCTATGAGTGCACACCCTCAATTGAGGCTCCTTCACATGACTGTAGCTCTGAAATGTTGAGAACTTAAGACAATTATGACACAGAGACAATAATAAATTAGGAAGCTGTAAAAACACAAAGCCAATGATCTAACCATATCAATTACAGGAGGCCATGCCACCACATGAGGGACTTGGAGTTGTGGCTGAGCTAGGACAAAATGGGAAGGGCACCTGGCTCTGAGCACTGGAATGGGGCGTTCAGAGGCTGTGCTG
>NW_021620336.1:1208969-1210282 GCF_004785775.1 Grammomys surdaster
CCATTGCAATGCAAACACACAAATGTATTTATTATGAGCTCAGTAACAAGGACTCTCACCAGTCAACCTCACATCAAGTCCAAACTGAGAGACCAAATCTAGGGGTGCTGGGTATTTATTGTAGCAACAGCAAGATTGGGGCATTAACATACATGTCAGCAACTTAATATTTTAGAAACTGTATGTCTGGCATAATTTGAAGTAATCAAACAAAGGGGCAAAATCATCTGATGGGCAAGGGAGATGATTTAGAACTTGGGGAAGGGATAGAGGCACAAAAGACGACCTGCAGACAACCATGATGGGTAGGCTTTTTTTTTTTCTGTAAGGTGTATTAGTTATCTATGTGTAGCTTGACCTAGCTGTTGTACCTTGACAGGCTATTGATAAGGGGGGGGTTATCATAGAATGTTTGCTCAAGTGGATTTTGTGCACTCTCAAAAAAAGAATTGGTTGGGCTTTATAAACTCATCTTTTGTCTGAGCCCCATATTATCGGCAGATACTCCTGTTCACCCAAAAGCCATGCCTGCCAGTAGACTAGGTACTCTGTCCAAAGACTTACCCCACTATTACTTCAAACACTCATATCAGTTGCCCTTACCATTTGAAGAGAATACTAGTGGAAGTTTCTTCCCCCCTGTGCATGCCTCCTATAGATACCACAGACAATCCCCACATGCCCTTCCTTTCCTGCCTGATTTCTGTGTCTCAGCCCCTGCTTCATCAGACATACCTGTTCAACCACATGCCAAGCCTGAAAGGACACAAGGTTAGCTTTTGACAGATCTACCACACTATTTGTTATCCCAGATACAACACTCACAGCTGCCCCCTGGCACTATACTATACAACAGAGGCAGCATATCCTCTTTCCTGACTATGTCCATTTTGGGATTGCTAAGATTATCTCTTCTACCTGCCCCTTCTCCCAGATTTCAACATCAACAAGCATTCCCTCTTGAAAGTACCCATCAAACAGTTCAGTAAAAGAGGCAACACTCAGACAACACTCTCTGAAAATCCAGACACCAAACTGTAATCCAGAAACAAAACTCCCACCCAAACAAGACAAATCAGGAAACCAATACCTAGATCAGTAATCACCTCAAACCCAGAGGCCTAGACACCAGAATAGGAATATAATAAATAACAGCCAGGAAAATATGTCACCAAGAAATTCAAGCTTTCTATCACAACAGGTTCTTAGAAATTAAAACATGCAACAGATATGGTGCAAAAGGGCAAGGGAGAGGATTTAGAACATGGGGAAGGGATAGAGGCACAGAAGAGGACCTGCAGACAGGCAGACAG
>NW_021620336.1:1210292-1210875 GCF_004785775.1 Grammomys surdaster
AAAATGCCAAACAGATTGGACCAAAAGTCCCTTTGACACATAATAATCAAAACACTAAACATATAAAATAAAGAAATATAAAAAACTGCAACAGAAAAAATTAACAAAATCTTAACAAACGAAAAATAAGTAATGTATGAAATCAGACCTATCAGATTTATACCTGTCTTCTTAATGTATAGTATAAAAGGCAAAAGGGTTTGCACACATGTGCGGCAGAGTCAAAGAAACTACCCGTGTTTCTACAAGAAAGCAACTGGTCCAAATGTTTTGGGCAGATTCAGAATCACCTCACAGGTGGTCACATCTGGCTAATGCTTCCCTTCCAGCCCCAGGGAAGACCCACCACTCCAGCTCCCATCTCTCAGCCGCCTGCCCCTACTCACTGTGGGCAGTGATCCTGTGCTCACCATGTCTCAGTTTCAGAGCTTCCCTGAGGTCCCCTCACAGCAGCCAACTGCAAAGCTCAGTGCAGGACACAGGAAACCACTCAAACCTGCACAGGTACAGCGCCTTGCAGAATGGCTCCCCGAATAACCCGCCTCTTTGTCTGACTGGCAGGTCTGCCTGGAAGCCTTGATTG
>NW_021620336.1:1210885-1211217 GCF_004785775.1 Grammomys surdaster
GGTTATTGGTTGTCCATTCTCTCACTGTCTGCTCCATCTTTGTCCCTGCATTTCATGTAGACAGGACAAACTTTGAGTCAAAAGTTCTGTGGGTGGATTGATGTCCATATCTCTCCAATGGGGGTCCTTCTTGGCTACAGGAGGTGGCCTCTTCAGGTTCCATAACCCCTTTGCTATGAGACTTAGCTAAGGCCACCCCCATAGATGCCTGAGGTCTCCCCCATCCTGGATCTTGGTGCACTTTTGAGATGACCCTCCATCCTATCCCCAAACCCCACCAGCTGCAGATTTCCATTCATTCTCCCAGCCCTCTGGCCCTCTTTTCTGTCTCT
>NW_021620337.1:0-1561 GCF_004785775.1 Grammomys surdaster
CCTTGTCTAGTCCCTGATCTTAGTGGGATTGCTTCAAGTTTCTCTCCATTTAGCTTGATGTTGGCTACTGGTTTGCTGTAAATTGCTTTTACTATGTTTAGGTATGGGCCTTGAATTCCTGATCTTTCCAAGCCTTTTATCATGAAGGGATGTTGAATTTTGTCAAATGCTTTCTCAGCATCTAGTGAGATGATCATGCGGTTTTTTTCTTTAAGTTTGTTTATATAGTGGATTACATTGATGGATTTCCGAATATTGAACCATCCCTGCATTCCTGGGATAAAACCTACTTGATCATGATGGATGATTGTTTTGATGTGTTCTTGGATTCGGTTTCCTAGAATTTTATTGAGTATTTTTGCATCAATATTCATAAGGGAGATCGAAGTTCTCTTTCTTTGTTGAGTCTTTGTGAGGTTTGGATATGAGCTTCATAGAATGAATTGGCTCCTTCTGTTTCTTTTTTTGTGGATTTGTTTGAAGAGAGTTGGTATTAGGTCTTCCTTGAAGGTCTGATAAAATTGAGCACTAAAACCATCTGGTCCTGGGCTTCTTTTAGTGGGGAGGCTTTTGATGACTGCTGCTATTTCCTGAGGGGTTATGGGACTATTTAGATGGTTTATCTGCTCCTGGTTTAACTTCGGTACCTGGTATCTGTCTAGGAAATTGCCCATTTCATCCAGGTTTTCCAGTTTTGTTGAGTATAGGCCTTTGTAGTAGGATCTGATGATTTTTTGAATTTCTTCAGTTTCTGTTGTTATGTCTCCCTTTTCAGTTCTGATTTTATTAATTTGGATACTGTCTCTGTGCCCTCTGGTTAATCTGGCTAAGGGTTTATCTATCTTGTTTATTTTCTCAAAGAACCATCTCCTGGTTTTATTGATATTTTGTATTGTTCTTTCTGTTTCTATTTGGTTGATTTCAGCCCTGAGTTTGATTATTTCCTGCCTTCTACTCCTCCTGGGTGTATTTGCTTCTTTTTGTTCTAGAGCTTTTAGTTGTGCAGTCAACTTGTTAGTGTGTGCTCTTTCCAGTTTCTTTTTGTAGGCACTTAGAGCTATGAGCTTTCCTCTTAGCACTGCCTTCATGGAGTCCCACAAGTTTTGGTATGATGTGTCCTCATTATCATTGAATTCTAAAAAGTCTTTTATTTCTTTCTTTATTTCTTCCTTGACCAAGTCATCATTGAGTAGAGAGTTGTTCAGTTTCCATGTGCACGTGGGTTTTCCATTGGTTTTGTCATTATTAAAGACCAGTCTTAGTCCGTGGTGATCTGATAAGATGCAAGGGATTATTTCAATCTTTTTGTATCTGTAGAGGCTTGTTTTGTGACCAATTATATGGTCTATTTTGGAGAAGGTACCATGAGGTGCTGAGAAAAAGGTATATTCTTTTGTTTTAGGATGAAATGTTCTATAGATGTCTGTTAAGTCCATTTGGTTCATAACTTCTGTTAATTTCAAAGTGTCTCTGTTTAGTTTCTGTTTCCATGATCTGTCCATTGCTGACAGTGGGGTGTTGAAATCCCCCACTATTATTGTGTGAGGTGTAATGTGTGTTT
>NW_021620338.1:0-1581 GCF_004785775.1 Grammomys surdaster
CAAATCAATCTCTCATTTGCTGCTCATCACCTCATGAAAACCCACACTAAGTCTCTTCACTCTTCAAGGCTCGCTCTAGACATCTTGTAGCACAGACCATATCCACAGAAACATAGCAAAGAGAGAAAATGATCATCAAATTCCTACACCCTGCTACCTAGCGAAAGAACAAATTACTAATATCTCAAGCTTCTGGGCCCATTCTCATACAGTTTTTGAAAGAAACACATGGGAAGTGCCCCCCTTCTCTCTCTATCATTCCCTTTCCGATTGTCTCTCTTTTTCTCTCTCTGTCTCTCTGTCTTTCTCTCTCTCTTTCTCTCTCTGTCTCTCCCTGTCTCTCTGTCTCTGTCTCTCTGTCTCTCTCTCTGTCTCTCTCTCTGTCTCTCTCTGTCTCTCTCTCTGTCTCTCTCTGTCTCTCTCTCTCTCTCTCTCTCTCTCTCTCTCCCTCCCTCCCTCTCTCTCTCTCTCTCTCTCTCTCTCCCTCCCGCTCCCTCTCTGTCTGTGTCTGTTTCCACCCCTCTTCTCTGTCTTGATTTTCTTTCTCCCTCAGTCTTTGGTGTGTGTTTGAGGTCTGAGAGTGTTCCTGCTCCCAGTGTGTTGTTTGTGCTGCTAGGTGCTTGGGGGCTGTTTGGTGTTGAAGTTTGATCCAAGATCTGGTGAAGTTCCAAGGTTGTCCTTGTAGCAAATCCATATTTGGAAAGCCATGTAAAGGGTCTGATACACTGTAGAGATATCGAGGAGGTGTTGATGTCTTTGGATCTCAGGCCACGAGGTTGGGAATTCTCAGTGGGGGAGTCTTCTCCTTCTAACCTGTGTGAATCCACATGGGAGAAAATCAGCATTGAATCCATCTGTCTAGGGATGCCTGGAAGGCCGACTTCAATTCTCCAGCCTTTTGTGAAGCTTGCTGAAGTTGCCCACAAGCTCCCGATAACTCTGCCTCCTACCAGGACCTGAATGTGCTCAGTCAGTGGATGATATGAGTGATGGGAATGGTGAGTCCTATGCCTCTGCTGATTGGGAGAAACCTCTTAGCTTCCACCAAGATCTGGATAGGAATGGAAGTGTCTCCAACTCATGGAGGTTGGGGAGCATCCTCAAAGCCCCACAGCCAGGTTGAAGTTACTGGCATTCCTACTCAAACTCCAAGGGAGTGAAGGTTGTTCAAACACAGGAAAAAAAAAGATTCACCTTACACTACACAAGGTAAAATCCTACTCCGAACATTAAAAAGTCAAGAGAGACACAGCACACAAGAGGTTTGCCCCAACTCACCAATTACCAGAGAGTCAATTGCTCTCCAAAACAAGCTCTAATATTGAGTCAAGGGACCTTGGCATTTCTGGCCCCTGACCAATTGTAATGGTCCAAAAATCACTGAATGATGACACAGTACTAAGATACTATGAAAAAACAAAGAGTGTTCATTTTGCAGAAACAGGTTAGCATCCTAGAGTCACCATTATTAAGAATGGTAACATCTACAGAGACATTGGATCCCCTTTTATAAAAGAAATGCTGAAATGCTTCTGAGATCACAACAGATTTCTAAAACTTAGGGCATATACCAAGGGGTTA
>NW_021620339.1:0-655 GCF_004785775.1 Grammomys surdaster
CCCACACCTGCTCTAAACCACCTGTAACTAGGTTCTGGGGCTCTAGCTCCCTCTTCAGGCCTCTGAAGGTACTTCATGCATGTGGTGCACATACAGAGAAGCAAGCACATACACATAGACATAAATCAAAATGAATAGGTTTTAAAGTGCTCAGGTGTCTGAGAAACAAAGACAGCAATAGCTCACTAATAAAGACATATCTTCAACTTTCCTTACTCTGAAAACTTGTGTTCTTGACTGTCCCTTAAGGGAGCCAGCAAGCCGGATGGTAACCTTTATTTATTTATTTATTTTCATTTCAGGGAGCCTTCTGGGGGCTAATGTTCGGACTTGTGGTAGGCCTGACTCGCATGATCGCTGAGTTTGTATACGGAACAGGAAGCTGCTTGGCTCCCAGTAACTGTCCCAAGATTATCTGTGGAGTACACTATATGTACTTTGCTATCATCCTCTTCTTTGTGTCCATGATAGTAATCCTGGGAGTCTCCTTCCTAACGGAGCCGATTCCTGATGTTCACGTGAGTAATGTTAGCTGCTATCCATGCTTAGGCAATGGAAACATTGTAACTTACACTAGTGCTAGGATCCACTGAAAGACTGCTTTGTGCCCAGCATATGCCAAGTGGCAGAGAATGAAGATGTGTGAGATTAGGAA
>NW_021620339.1:665-2635 GCF_004785775.1 Grammomys surdaster
TGAACTTGTGCATTGTCTCTGTTTAGCTATACCGCCTGTGCTGGAGTCTGTGGAACAACACAGAGGAACGGATTGACTTAGATGCAGAAGAGGAGACTCAGGAGGAAGTTGATGGTGCTCTTGAAGGAGGTAATATCTGGCTTACGTTTGTTTTAATGTACAAACACTGTGTGTGTTTGGCTATGTGGCCTTTTATGGCTTATGTTTGTTTTTAATCCCACTCAATTCAGCTCCTGAGATTTACAGGTATGTGTATAAAACTAAAAAACTTAAGGCATGTCCTCAACATCCTGATCATCCAATATGAGATCCACTTATTCATCGCCAGTCCATCTGCCCATCCATCCATCATCTATCCATGAAACTGAGTGCCAGCTGCCAAAATAACAATTACAGATTGACCCATCTCTACATACTGTGCTCAACAGATCAGTCTCAATTGGTCATGCCTGAGTGTCTGACACAATCTCCTCTCCACCCTTATTCCTCACTATTCTCCCTAATGCATCTTCTCCTCCAGACTAAGCTAGTTCATTTGTTATCAATGAACTAGCTTTCAGGTTTGTTTCTCTTTGTTTTTGTCCTTCTTCTGTGACCTTTCCCCTTAGTATACCCTTCCATTTACAGTATTTGATGTTACTCTATTAAATATGATGTCTACATTAGGTTAAGTGGCAGTTGGATATCTCATTAATCTTCAGCTTCTTTTAGGCATAAGGGTCATATACTTTCTGTCATCTCCTGAAATATTTTTGTTGTGTTTCACAGATTTCTGCTTTATCTTTAATTATTTTTGATAGACTACTGTTTAGAAACAGGTCTTGATTTTTCCAATGCCACCATGAAGAGCTTTGCACCAAATTCTTTTGTATGTGATCTACTGTACCTTTGGTATTTTTAAAAGTGTGACTGAAGGGCATGGGCATTCTCCATGGAACCCTACTTGGGAATTAAATCCCCTTGCCACAACATTTAGCGGTTCTCTTTGTATATCACCTTCCTAACACGAGTATTAAAAGGTGTTCAGTGTTTACTAATGAAGGATGTGAACTGCTATTTCAACATAATTTAGTTCAAATCTTTCTTTTCTGAGTGATTTTATAAACCACCTGTTACTGCTGTTTGAACTATTTCCTTCATCATGCATGTTTACATGAGGGGGCTGGTGGCCTTTTCTTCTATTGATAAAATCTTATTGTGACTTATCTTATGTCACTGTCCCCACCCCAGTCTTTGCTTCTTTTGTTTATTGAATTCTTAACAAGCAGAATTTTTGTTTCATATAATCAAATGTAAACATTTCCTCATGGATTCCCCTGACACTTGCAAGTGGTGGCGACATCACGGCCATTTATACTGGACCAACAGTGATTTCTAGTTTCTGTCTTTGGTGATAATTTATTAATGCCTTTTCTTGTTTCAGATGATTCTGAGAAATCCCATGGATGTCTTAGGAGAGCATGCAGCTTATTCTGTGGTCTACAGAATACAGGGCCCAAGCTGACCAAAGAGGAGGAGGCAGCTCTGAGGCAAAAATTCTCAGACACATCTGAGAAGCCCTTGTGGAGAAATGTCGTGAACATCAATGCGATCATCCTCCTGGCTGTCGCTGTCTTTGTCCATGCCTATTTTGCCTGAACCCTGAATGAGGGAAAGAATAATTGTATTGAGTTTTCTTTTATGAATTTGACTGTGTGACAAAGGTAAATGACCAGTTGGAAATGTTGTATAATTAGATTTGTATACACATCATTTATTGCTTTTATCATACCTTTGTGATTAGTTTAAAATTCTTTTTCTCCAGCTCTATTTAGATATAAATGATAATGTATATATTTTTAAAGTATGCACTGTGGTGATTTGATATGTATACACTTTGAAACGATTATCATGATCAGTTTAAAAGACTCATCATCTGATTTGGTCGTCCTTTGTGTGTTTATGGTGACACCATTTAAGATGTACTCACC
>NW_021620340.1:0-1426 GCF_004785775.1 Grammomys surdaster
CATCAAAACCATTATACACCACAATCATAAAGGTTCTTCCCAGGGCTGCAAGGTTGGTACAATGTATAAAAATCCATGAATGGAATCCAGTATACAAACAAATTCAAAGAAAAAAATCACATCTTCATCTCATTAGACTATGTAAAATTAAGGGACAAATTATAAAAGTACTTTGTGTTAGATGTATTGGTGAAATCAGGAATTCAAGGCCCATAACTATACAAAATAACAGTAACATGCAGTAAATCAACAGCCAATTTTGAAGTAAATGGCAAGATGAGATACTTGAAGCAATCCCACTAAAATCAGGGACAAGACAAGGTTGTCCACTCTCCTGATATGTATTCAGTATAGTTCCAAGTTCTAGGTAGAGAAATAAGAGAACAAAAGGAGATAAAAGAGATACAAATTGGCAAAGCAGAAGGCAAGGTCTAACTATTGCAGGTAATATGACAGTATACATAAGCAAACCCAAAGTTTCTACCAGAGAACTTCTATAGCTGATGGACGGATATAAAATTAACTCAACTAAATCAGTTGCCTTCCTTTCTACAAATGATAAACAGGCAGAGAAAGAAGTTAGGAAAATCAAGGACCTCAACAGAAAACCAGGTACACTGAATCTACTAGAAGAGAAATAAGGGGGAAAGAACCTGGAACTCATTTGCAGGAAACTGAGGGTGAATTTTCTAGGCAGAAATCCAAAGGCTCAGGCTCTAAGATCAAGAATTGATAACTGAGAGTTTATGAAACTGGAAAGCTTTTGTATCCCTAAGGACCTAGTCAATAGGACAAATCAGCAACCTATAGATTGATAAAAAGTCTTTACTAACCCCACATCTGATAGAGGGAAAATATCCAAAATATATAAAAAAGCTAACCACCAGAATTCCAAATGAGTCAATCAAAAAATTGGGTAAAGAACTAAAACGAGAATTCAAAACAGAGGATTAATAAATGGCTATATTTTTGATCATAGCAATTCTGATTTGGGTGAGGTCAAATATCAGGGTCATTTAGATTTGCATTTCTCTGATGAGTTAAGATTCTCAACATTTGTTTAAGTACTTCCTAGCCATTCATTATTCCTCTGTGGTGAATTCTCTGTTTAGTATGAGTCTGTAGAGGCCATACCAAATCATAACACAATGAAAAATACATTGAGTCCAACTTCAAAGATCCCTATACTTTATAGCAGTTTCAACAATGTTAGAAGTCTCAAGTTCTAAGACTCTTCTGAGATTCACCAATAACTTAATTGTAGTTACCAAAACAACACAGGAAACAAACTGGGAAAACTCCACTTCCACTGTATCTCCACTTCTGATGTCAAAATGGTTTTCAGATCTCCAACTCCTTTTCCATGTTTATTGACTGCAACAAACTTCTTCCCCCTGAGCTGGTTCTACACTATGTTAGAGGTTTT
>NW_021620341.1:0-1153 GCF_004785775.1 Grammomys surdaster
TTCTGATTTCATTAATTTGGACACTGTCTCTGTGACCTTTATTTAGTGTCAATTAGGGTGTTTCTATCTTGTTGATTTTTCATGAACCAGCTTTTGGTTTTGGTGATTCTTTTTATTGCCTCCTTGCTTCTATTTGGTTGATTTTATTCCTGAGTTTGTCTATTTCCTGCCATCTGCTCCTCTTGGGTGTGTTTGCTTCTTTTTGTTCTAGTGCTTTAAGGTGTGCTGTAAGGTAGGTGGTATAGGTTCTCTTCAATTTATGAAGGCGGCAAGAGCTTCCATTGTGTCTCATAAGTTTGTGTATGCTGTGCCCTCATGTTCATCGAATTATAGACAGTCTTAAATTTCTCTATTTTTTCCCTGACCAGGTTATTATTGAGTAGAGAGTTGTTCAGTTTCCATGAGTATGTGGGCTCTGTTCTTCTTCTTGTTCTTATTGAAATGCAGCCTTTTTCCATGATGATTTGATAGAATTCATAGGAGTATTTCAATCTTCTTGTATCTATTAAGGCTTATTTTGTGTCTGCTTATATGATCAATTTTGGAGAAGGTTCAATGAGGTGATGAGAAAGTTAGATTCTTTTGTTTTGGGGTGTAATGTTCTGTAGATATCTGTTAAATCCATTTGATTCATAACTTCTGAGAGTTTTATTGTATCTCTGTTTAGTTTCTGTTTCAATGACCTGTACATTGGTAAGAGGGGTGTTGGAATCTTCTACTATTACTGTGCAAGGCTCAGTGTATATTTTGAGATTTAGTTAACTTTCTTCTATGAATATGGTTGCTGTTGCATTGGGGCATAGATGTTCAGAATTTAGACTTCACCTTCATGGATTTTTTTCCTCTTATGAGTATGAAGTGTTCTTCCCCCTCTCTTTTTGATAACTTTTGGTTGAAAGTCTATTTTATTGGATATTGGAATGGCTTCTCTATCTGGTTTCTTGGGACCATTTGCTTGAAAAAAAATTTCCAGCATTTTACTCTGAGGTAGTGTCTATCTTTGTCACTGGGGTAGGTTTCTTGTGTGCAGCAGAATGCTGGATCCTGTTTACATATCCAGTTTGTTAGCCTATGTCTTTTTACTGGGGAATTGAATCAATTAATGCTGAGAGTTATTAAAGACCAATGATTATTAGTTCCTGTTATTTTTGTT
>NW_021620342.1:0-3596 GCF_004785775.1 Grammomys surdaster
TTCATATCAGAGATGAAGGAATTGTTCAATATAAAACTCATCAATGCAATCTACTATATAAAAAAAAACCTTGTGGGACTGTAGCTCATGTGTGGGAGGGTATGGGTCCTGTTGGATCACTCGTGTCTGCCATCCCAGGTGGCTGGAACTGCAGCTCCAGAGCAGAAGCATGGGAATTTGACTGTGTTTCCTCTACGTAGTGCAGGGCAGACACTGGGCTATGAGAAGCCACAGGGCTCTACTGGGGTGTGGGGAGGTCTCAGCCTGAAGTCCTGCGGTGGCAGAGCTCCTGATTTGGGGGTCTCCAGGCCAAAGTGGCTTAGATGGGGAGACCGGTGGTCTGAGCCCTTGGGCACCCAGACACCACTGGGGACCACAGAAGGATAGAGACAGAGTGGGCATACTGGCTGGACCAGCCTGCAGCTGAGAGGGACAAGGGAGAGAAGTGGTGGTGGCTCATTAGTTAAAGGCCATCTCCATGGTTTCCCATGGTGGGGCCCCAAAGACAGAAGGAAGTCCATGGTTTTAAATGGTTTATTGTAATGGCAGAAAGTGGATGTGGTTGTACTGCCCCCGGGTCCTCAGGGCAGGCTTGAGGTTAAATAGGGAGGGACAAGGGTCAGGGGAGGAAAGCTTAATTGGCTATGCCCTCTGACCTTTAGGTATCTCATTAATATGGTAATCTCTTGAGGCTCTGGGGCCTGTAGTCACACCCTCTACCTGTGCTAGGTGACACAAACTTCTCTTTGGGAGGGGCTGTAGGGGCATTGCCCTACGTGACTGAAAGGCATGGATCAATGGAGGTCTTTGCCCTCCTATCAGGAGCCTAGAGTCTGTGAACAAGGCTGAACACCTAATGTCCCATTAGGGTCCAGGGTTCGAGGCCTGTGATTGACCAGGAACCAAGCTATCCTTTCACGGTCCCACAAAAACTCAAAGAAAAAGCTACATCATCATTTCATTAGTTGCTGAAAAAGCATTTGACAAAATTCAACATCCTTTCATGTTAAAAGTCTTGTAAAGAACAGGAATTTAAGGCCCATACCTAAACAGAATAAAAGCAATATACAACAAACCGGTAGCCAACATCTAACTAAATGGAGAGAAACTTGAAGCAATCCCATTAAAATCAGGAACTAAGCAAGGCTGCCCTCTCTCTTCCTATCTATTCAATATAGTACTTGAAGTTTTAGCTAGAGCAATTAGACAACAAAATGAGGCCAAAGGGATACAAATTGGAAAGGAAGAAGTCAAAACTTCACTATTTGCAGGTGATATGATAGTATACATCAGCAACCCCAAAAGTTCCACCAGAGAACTCCTATAGCTGATAAACAACTACAGCAAAGTGGAAAGATATAAAATTAACTCAAGTAATTCAGTAGCCATCTTCTACTCAAAGGATAAATGGACTGCGAAAGAAATTAGGGAAAGAACATCCTTTACATTAGTCACAAATAATATAAAATATACCGGTATGACTCTAACCAAATAGTGAAAGATTTGTACAAAAGAATTTCAAGTCTCTGAAGAAAAAAATTGAAGAAGACCTCAGAAGATGCAAAAATCTCCATGCTTGTGGATTGGCAGGATTAACATAATAAAAATTGCCATCTTGTTGAAAGCAATCTACAGATTCAATGTAATCCCATCAAAATTCCCACTAAATTTTCCATAGAGTTAGAAAGAGAAATTTGCAAATATCATTTGGAATAACAAAATACCCAGGATAGCAAAAACTATTCTCAACAATAAAGAACTTCTGGGGGAATCACCATCTCTGACCTCAAGCTGTACTACAGAGCAATAGTGATTACAACAAACAACATAGTATTGTTACAGTGACATGCAAATAGACCAATAGAATAGAACTGAAGACACAGAAATGAACCCACATACCTATGGTCGCTTGATCTTTGACAAAGGGGCTAATACCAACCAGTGGATAAAAGATAGCATCTTCAACAAATGGTGCTGGTTCAGCTGCAGTCAACACGTAGAAGAATGCAAATTGATCAATTCCTATCTCCCTGTACAAAGCTCAAGTCCAAGTAGATCAAAGACCACCACATAAAATCAGATACACTGAAACTAACAGAAGAGAAATTGGTTAAAAGCCTCGAATGCATGGTCACAGGAGAAAAGTTCCTGAACAGAACACCAAAGGCTTATGCTGTAAGATCAAGAATTGACAAATGAGACATCATAAAATTGCAAAGCCTCTGTAAAACAAAGGACACTGTCAATAGGACAAAATGGCAACCAACAGATTGGGAAAAGATCTTTACCAACCCTACACCTGATAGAGGGCTAATATCCAATATAGACAAAGAACTCAAGAACTTTGACTCCAGAGAACCAAAACTCTATTAAAAATGGGGAACAGAGCTAAACAGAGAATTCTCAACTAAGGAAAGTCGAATGGCCAAGAAGAACCTAAAGAAATGTTCAACATCCTTAGTCTTTAGGGGAATGCAAATCAAAACAACTCTGAGATTCTACTTCACACCAGTCAGAATGGCTAAGATCAAAAACTCAGGTGAAAGCAGTTGCTAGGGAGGATATGCAGAAAGAGGAACACTCCCCCATTGTTGGTGGGATTGCAAGTTGGTACAGCCACTCTTGAAATTTTTTGGTGGTTCCTCAGTAAAATGGAACCACCAATTTCTATAAGTTGGAAAGAACCCAGATATCCTTCAACAGACGAATGAATACAGAAAATGTGTTACATTTATACAATGGAGTAATACTCTGCTATTAAAAACAATGGATTTATGAAATTCTCAGGCAATTGGATAGAATTAGAAAATATTTTTCTGAGTGAGGTAACCTAGTCACAAATCGTGGCACCTAGTATGTATTCATTGATAAATGGATATTAGCCCAAAAGCTTGGAATACTCAAGATACAGTTCACAGACCACATGAAGCTCAAGAAGAAGAAAGACCAAAGTGTGGATGCTTCAGTCCTTCTGGGAAAGGGAACAAGATAGTCAAGGGAGTATATAAGGAAATAAAGTGTGAAGCAGAGACTGAAGAAAAGGCCATTCAAAGACTGTCCCACCTGGGGTCCATTCTACATACACACACCAAATGCAGACCCTATTGCCAATGCCAAGAAGTGCTTGGTGATTGTAGCCTGATATAGGTGTCTCCTGAGAGGCTCTATCAGAGCCTGACAAATACAAAGTTGGATGTTCCCAGCCAAACATTGGACTGAGCAGAAGGCCCCCAATGGAGGAGTTAAAGAAAGAAGTGAAAGAGCTGAAGGGTTTTCCAACCCATACGAAGAACTACAAAATCAAACAACTAGACTGCTCAGAGCTCCCAGGGACTAAACCACCAACCAAAAAGTACACATGAAGGTACCTGTGGCTCCAGCTACATATGTAGCAGAGGATGGACTTGATGGACATCAGTGAGAGGAGAGGCCCTTGGTCCTGGGAAGGCTCACTGCCCCAGTGTAGGGGATTGCCAGGGCAGGGAGGCAGGAGTGGGTGGCTGGTATTTGGAGCACTCTGGTAGATAACCATGTAAAAACAATAACAACAACAAACAACACACACACACACACACACACACACACACACACACACA
>NW_021620342.1:3696-9969 GCF_004785775.1 Grammomys surdaster
AGAAAGAGAGAAAGAGAGAAAGAAAGAAAGAAGGAAGGAAGGAAGGAAGGAAGGAAGGAAGGAAGGAGAGAGAAACAAAAGAAAGACTTGAATGAAGGAAGAAAGAATGATCGAAAGGAGATAAATAAATAAAGAATTGTAGGAACTGACACAGATACAAGCACACTGAGTAAAGTGCATATACGGATATATGATATAGGATCACTTTTCTGTTGTTGTTCTTAGTTTTCAAAAGATGACCTCATAGCGATTATCAGGCAAAATTGTTACAGGTGGTTATTTGATTACATGGTTTTTAAAATATTCCCTATGTTCATAGTAAGTTTCAAGCTTTAGTTGGTGTCACAGGCTGATAAGATTTAAGGAGTTTACACAGAATTGTTTACACATCTTCCTATTTAGACAAACAGCTGACTAAACACTACTTATCTACGTTTTAGCTTCACAAATTACTGTAAAATTAAAGTAATACTTTTTAAGTGACAAGTGAGCCAGCTTTTTGCAAGAGAGACATCATGTGTCTTGTGTCTTACTGTTCTGAAATCTTGTATAAATAAACTAGTCATCCTTTTCTTCTCTGTCATTGTATCTTTAATATGTTGTCCATTTCCAGTTTCTGATCTTTAGTTATCAGATAGTGGCCTCATTCCTATCTTATTAGGATTGTTTTCCTTCATTTTAAATATGTTCCAAGCATGTGTTCTTTTTTTAGTGCAATTTTCTGGTGATACATGAAGGTTTACAAAGCCAGTTTTATTCTACAAGGTATTTTAAATTACTTGTATCAATTTAGGAGTTCTATAAAAAGATTATCAGGAATTATGAAGTCACCCATTTGTCTAAAGAACATTACTACATGAAATCACATCTTCATGTTAACCTGGAGGGTTTTTGTCCAGTAGGATGAGCTGATGCCCAGGAAAAATTAGGCTATGTAATGGGGTGAGAAATAGTATATCAGGAGCAGGAAGCAATCCTACGATGAGGTCTCTAGGGTCCTTGCCTCTCAGAGCATATCCATCGTGTAATGCAAAATGGGGGGCCATCTCGAGGTAACTTACTCTCCTGCCATAGCCTTTCCACCTTCCCATCACGTCTCCCACCCAGTTCCATCCCTCCATTCACCTCCAATATCTGTTTTATTTCTCTTTCTGAGAAAGATTTAGGCATCCTCTCTTGGTTCCTTCTTGTTACTTAGCTACATTGTGTCTGTGGATGATAGTTTTGCTATTCTGTACTTTATAGCTAACAGCCATTTACAAGTGAGTATATACCATGCATGTCATTTTGGGACTGGATTACCCCTCTCAGGGAAATATTTTTAATTTAATTAATTTGCCTGCAAAATTTTCGATGTTCTTGTTTTTAATAGCTGAGTAGTATTCTGTTGTGTAAGTGAACATTTTCTTTGTCCATTCTTCATTTGAGAGGCATCTAAGTTGTTTTCAATTTCTAGCTATTGAGAAAAGCTCTGCAATTAATAGTTGACCAAGTGTTCATGTGGGATGGTGGGTCCATTTTGAATATATGGCCAAGAATTCTATAGCTGAGTTTTGAGGTAGAACTATTATTCCCAATTTTCTGAGAAACCACAAAATTAAACTCAAGAGTTTTTTGTACAATTTTGCCTACCCACCAGTAATAGAGGAATTTCCCCTTACTCTACATCTTCAGAAGATTGAGGTTTCCCAGGACCTTTGACCCAAAATACATCCTGCTTACAAAATGTGAAGGGTCAAAGGCCAGGGGGAAGGTCATGGTTGTTGTAGAGGTCTTCTCCATCTTGGCTTCTAGTGCAGGGCTGCTAGGGTGTATCTTTATACAAAAGTGTTATTATTTTAGGTACACCAGATTCCACTTTTCTTCAGAAGTACAAGAACAAATTGCTTCACTGAAGCTTTAATAATAGTTTAAATTTTTTTAAAAAAATTGAAAGTTTAATTTTCAACCATTTTTACAGCTGCATTTGTTGAAGCATTGTATCACAGCAGTTTACAACTTTGGGATAAAAGGTAACTGATATACCTATACTATCCAAAACAAGGCTTAAATAACACTTCTTACTGACTTACTGTACCGCAGGCATCCCTGATAAAGTTTTTGTTCAAAAACATTAAATAGATCCACCTGTTTATTTTAAGCATATTAAAAAGAAAACTAATCAGACTATTTCTATGTGTCCATTTATACAAAAGGCTACACAATGTTACACATCTCCTAATTACAATTAATATGATTATGAAATAGTGTTCTACACAATTGCTCAGTTCTAAGAAATCAGAAATTGCTGTAGCAGTTTCACTAAAACATAATACTATGAAACTTAAAAAGTAACTTAAAAAGATACTGCAAAAAATAAAAGCTACTTTAAAGCAAGCAAAGTCAATATCATTACAGATATTAAAAATAAAAGCACAAGCAAGGCTAGGGTTTGATAACACCATCTTGTGATCCATTCTTGTGCATTTTATACTGTGAGTCACTCCCCAAATTCATTGTACTGCAACTAAAGGACTTCCTTCTTCTTGGGCTTCATATGGTCTGTGAATTGAATCTTGAGTATTCAAAACTTTTGGGTTACTATCCCCTGATCAGTGAGTAAATAGTATGCGACTATATATAGTGAGTATATAGTGTGTGACTATAGTTTGTGACTTGAGTTAACTTACTCAGGATATGTTCAAGTTACATCCTTTTCTTCAGAATTTCATGAAGTCATTGTTTTTAATAGCTGAGTAGTACTCCATTGTGTAAATGTACCACATTTTTACATCCATTCCACTCTTGAGGGACATCTGGGTTCTTTCCAGCTTCTGGCTATTATAAATATGGCTGTCATGAACATAGTGAATCATGTGTCCTTTTTTCATGTTGGAGCGTCTTCAGGGTATATGCCCAGGAGTGGAATAGCTGGGTAATCAGGTGGTACTATATCTAATTTTCTAAGGAAACACAAGACTAATTTTCAGAGTGGTTATATCAACTTGCAATCCCGCTAACAATAGAGGAATGTTCCTCTTTCTTCACATCCTCACCAGCATCTGCTGTCACCTGAGTTTTTGATCTTAGCCATTCTGACTGATGTGAGGTAGAATCTCAGGGTTGTTCTGACTTGCATTTCCCTGATGACTAAGAATGTTGAACATTTCTTTAGGTGCTTCTTGTCCATTCAATATTCCTCATTTGAGAATTCTTTGTTTAGCTCTGTACCCCATTTTTAATAGGATTATTTGCTCCTCTGGGATCAAACTTCTTGACTTCTTTGTATATATTGGATATTAACCCACTATGATCTTTTATGGTAATGATCTTTTCCAAATCTGTTGGTTGCCACTTTGTCCTATTGATAGTGTCCCTTGCCTCACAGGAACAGATGCTAACAGACACCAGATTAGATCAGGATTACAGAGCCTGACTTTGTTTTTGTTTTCTGACAAAGTTGCATAATCCATTCTAGCCACAGTCTCCCAGTTGAGCAAATTACTGTCATGTACCAACATGCCTGGTTTGATCATCATGTTTTTATTAAAAAGAAATTACTTAAGAAAACACTTCAATCATATGGGTTTTGTGCTTAAGACTCAGTTCTTGGTTTGCACTGAATGTGGCAAGAAGTTACAGTTTGATTTCTGTTGCTGTGCTAAAACACTGACCAACGCAACTTGGGGAATTGTAGGGTTTATTTGGCTTCCTGTTTAGAGTCTGGCATAGGGAAAACTTAGGCAGGAACTGAAGGAGACCATGGAGAAATATAAATTACTAGCTTGCTCACCCACCTTTTCTCTATTTCCCAGGACTGATGGGCTAAGTATAGAATTCCCCACATTGAGTTGGGTCCACTACATTGATCATTTATCAAGAAAACACCCTAAAGTCATGCTCATAGTCCCTCCTGTCAACTGACTCTTTGAATCAAGATGATAAAAACTAACCAGTGAAACAGTTTACATATGCCTTATCAAATAAATCTGAAGGGTTTATAATGTGAAATTCACAAAGAAGAAATAAAAAGGTTAAAATTTATATTGTATTAAATTAAATAAAAATAAAGAACATTGGTGTAAAAGACATCTGGAAAAGAAGTATGTGGATAGATCTCACCAAATGGCCAAAGAAATTTAAAATATTTGTGCCCATATAAATGCTCATCAAAAGTTGATCTTTGCTGAGGACATGCTCAGTAATCAAGGACAATTCTCTAAAAAGGTATTTTACACAGAATTGCACCAGACCAACAAACTTATTTCACAGCCATGGAAGTTTTACAGTATGCCAAAATGGAGATTACATGTTTTATATCTAGTGTGTAGTATATACTGTAGTATATCTCCTGGTGCTACCAAGTCTTTAATTAAAGTAAATTGTGAGATGAAACAGCTTAATCCAAATAGGATGACAAAGGACAGAGACACATCAGAAATACAGGTATGAATCACTACCCCTGGAAAGGGTCACAACTTACTGAGGTCCTGATAGAAGAGGGTGGAGAAAACAAAAAATGGGTAGAAGAGGAAGTAATTATGTCAGCTAATACTACATGACCAGTTGTAGAAAAGAGGATTCACTCATGTGTGTTTTTGCTTTTTATTGTTTAGAATTTATTTATATAGATATTTGTGTTTTCTTTCCTCAATTTCTTTATCAGGTGATGTAACATCAATATAGAGAACATTAATGGTAACCATATTTAAGTTCAAGATATCAAAAGAATATTTCTTGACAGAAATTGCCATATATTCTCAACTTATAATGTGTTTGCAGTTGTCCATGTCTCCTTGTTAATACAGGGACACTGTATTACTTGATTCTTTGCAAGTCTTATGAATGCTGAGAAATCTCTGAGTTCTTATGATTTTCAGTTCTTTTATGTTTTGATGATACTGCTTCATTGAAGTCAACCAATCCTGATACTTGTTGACCTTCTTTTCTCCACAGAGTCCAGAGCCTTAAGTTATGGTGTTATTCTATATAAAGTGGTAGTAAGAAGATAGTCCTGAAGACAAACCGTACTTATGTCATTAAATATGAAAAAGTTGTGTTGGTCCCCAACTAAAAGCTTGACCTCTAATGACTAGAATTCATGTTGCTAAAAATTACACTACATGCTCTACCAGAGGAAAAGGTAAAGGGAATAAAGATGACTGTGTCCTCTCCTGAAATGTTCACATATCCAAGCCACAGGGAAAAGTAAAGAAGTTGGTGGGGAAGATCGTGAGAGTCGAAGGGTGAGGACATTGGCTGTTAAGAACAATATTCCAGATAGGGCATAGGCACACAAAAAAGTCTTACCAATATGACTCCAAAAACTACAATCTGAGAAAGGATCACTACACCGTGCATGCTAACATGGAAGAATGTTTTCAAAGCTTCTACCCTACACAACCACTTACTGGAAACTGTAAATATGGGAATGGAAGAGATCATAATCCTGAGAGAGGAAAACAAGGATCGACCATATATTACAAAATAATGAGCCGTCAGAACATACATGCATGCAATTTTACATGGTCTCTACAGTTTATATTTCAAATGTATATACAAATATATATACACATTCAGTAATAATTAATGATATAAGAGGCCATGTGCATTTTAGGAGTACAGGGAGGGTCACAAATGGTATGTTGGATCCAGAAAATATAAAGAAATAAACAATTAAATTCATTTTGTCAAATAGAATCTACTGAATTACAGTTAAAAATTAAATCAACAATACTTTGAGAGAAAAATGACAACGTCCTTCAACAACTCATATTTAAAAGTAGTAATATTTTTTAGTTCAAGGAAATTTAATTGAAGACCAAGGCATGAATCTACACACCTCTGAATACCTTATTATTATTTTTGATAAAGGTGCCACAAATACACACTAAAACAAAGACCACATCTTCAAGAAATGGCATTGGTCAAACTGGATTTCTGAATACAGAAGAATCTAAATAGATCCATACACATCACCCTTCCCAAAATTCAACCCCACGTGGATCAAAGACATCAACATAAAACTAGAAATGCTGAAATTGATAGAAAAAAGTGGAATATATGTCATTGGCACAGGAGAAAACTTTCTGAGCAGAACACTGTTACCACAGACATTACTATCAACAATTAATAAATGTGACTTCATGAAACTGAAAACACTTCTGCATACCAAAGAACACCATTATTTTGACAAAATGATAGCTTATAAAATAGGAAAAGATTATTGCTAACTACATATTTATTGGAGAGCTAGTATTCAAAACATATAATGAACTGTGGAAGTCAGGAAGT
>NW_021620343.1:0-3990 GCF_004785775.1 Grammomys surdaster
GCTTGTTCTTTGATTATTTGTGTTTATTGTCTTGATAGTTCCTTGACTATTTGGATCTATTGTATTGATGGATTATTTTTATGCAATGATTATATTAGAATGTGTGTTGAGGAACTGAGATGGTGAGAGATATTAATGACCAAGGATTATTAATTCCTGTTATTTTGATAATAGTCTTGGTTGTTATTTTGATATCAGTCTAGGTTGAGTGTGTGAGTGTGTGCCCAGATTTGTGTGTGTTTGTCTTCTATTGAATTTAATGATATGAAAGTATTTATTTCTTGTGTTTTCTTTAGTACAATTAACCTCATTTTATTGGATTTTTCCTTCTGGTAGCCTCTGTAGGGCTAGGTTAGTGGAAAGATATTGTTTACATGTGGTTTTGTCATGGAATATCTTGGTTTCTCCATCTGTGTTGATTGAGAGCTTTGTTGGATACTGTAGTCTGGGCTGACAGCTCTGGTCTCTTAGTGTCTGCAGGACCTCTGTTCAGGACATCTCCATCAATGAACTTTGTTCCTGACCTGACATGGTCAGGGCAAGTGTGGGAGAAACTAGCAGTAATCCACGTTACAATGGAGCAGAAAACACAGTAGTTCTTGACTGATCTTCGAACCAAACTGGCCCCTCTGTCCACTAGCAGACAGTGCTCACTGGTCATAGGTAGAAGGAAGAGGGACAGCTACACCAAAATATTACTTCTTTTAACCAGCTATCACCTTAGCCTCCATGGCTTCTGTTAGTGTCCTGTAATCTGCTCCACACAATCTTGTCTTTTACCTGAGAATCTTATCTTCCCATTGGCTATGCCCTGATTTATGACATCATTTTGTCTCCCACCCGACCTGGTAGAATCCTGGGGTTTCCATGGAGCTATCTGTAAACAAATTAGACCAAAAGCCACCTATGGCCAGTGAGCACTGTCTGCTAGTGAACAGAGGGGCCAGTTTGGTGAGAAGATCAGTCAAGAACAACCATTTATCCTGCTCCAGTGTAACGTGGATTACTGCTAGTCCCTCCCACACTCGCCCTGACCATGTCAGGTCAGGAATGAAACTTTAAAACGTTGATCATATCTTTCCTTAATTTTAGTGTAAGTTTAAATCCTCAGATTTAAGAATGTGACTTGGGAGAGACTGTTTAATCTCAATTGATTCTCCTTCTGCTTCAGGGAGATTGCCTTTTAACTTGCTCAGAGAACAGTATAGTTGTATCTTAAGAGGCAAATGAACAGGAAAAAATTCAGGTAATATTGATGGTGTGAAATTTAAAAAAACAAAGTAAAACTGTTTTGAAGAATCTAGTACTCCATACCATGATTGTGATTGTCTCTCTTCCATACTGCTTCCCTGTTATTGTTCTAATTCACTGTTGTTCTAAATGTATCTTTCACGTTGGTATGGCATCTCACCTGTATTCGTATTATATGTGAGTATTATAAACAGCTCTATCATTGAACACAGCATGTATTGGTTGAACTACTGAAGATCAGATTAAGTCTACCCTGGCCTACAGTGGCTCTGTCTTGACACAAACAGAATAAAAAAATACAGAAAGAAAGCAATTGCCATGTTTTAGAGAACTCAGTCTAGTCTTTTGGTAAAAAGAGAATGTGGGAGAATTTGATGGGGGACTGGACTCTGTGAAGGCAGTTAATGAAGAGAAAGAAATCTTGTGGCTGGTATATGAAATACAGACCCAGAGGAACTGGAGAGAGGGAAAAAGTCCAAAGTATAAAGATGAGGGGATAGAAAACAGTGATATCAAATAATTCAAAAACTCAGAGATTATCCTAAAGGAACATCGAGATAATTTAAGACCAAATATTTCAGAGAACCACAGATTTCAAAGCAAAAGAATCAAGGCATTTCCCAAGTCTTATCTAGATGACCACACTGTTGATGTTTGTCTGGGTGCTGGTTCCCTACAATCTATCACATCTTATGAAGAGTACTCTAAGTCTTGTGTACACTGGTTTTGTTGGATAATATCAGATGGGGTTGTCATCACAGTCACTTGTTCTCTGTGCAACACTGATATAGTACAAGGAAATCTCAATGCTTCCCCTGTAGAAGAAGTATAGGGAAGTAACAGCAACAGAGGAAGAATTAGTCTTATTCAGGGTTGAATTTCTACTATGTGAGCAAATATCATTGTGCCAGCCCTAAGCACACAAAAGCACCCTGAAATATTACCAGCATGTTATGTTTAGAAAGTCATATCCACATATGTGCCTAATAGGTGTACTTAAGTGATAAGAGGTAATGAATTATAGGAGGAGTGTGGTAAAGTATTCATATATCAAATCCCTGATATATTATTTTTTTAAAGCTCAGAGTAAAAGTAAGCCTGGTGCCATTGGCAGACATCTGTGATACTACCATTCTAGAGGCAGAGGCAGGCCAAGAACAGACTTTGTGATTCTATGGACAGACAGTACGGAAACCCTGTCCCTTTACATAAAGTAAGATATGCACAGAACAGGGCAAAAGCAGGGGCATGAGAAGTTGTCTTAGGCTCTCCTACCTCTGAACACTTCTGTTACAGGATGCAGATATGAAGTCTTATCACAGCAAGAAAAAGCAGGTGAAAATCAACTATGCTTAGATCAGCACAAAGGTTACCAAGTCAACTTGGAATTGATTGCCCATAGAGGAAGAAGTGAGTATCATCCTGTGCAGTAGAAAGAATTAGTGTGAACCATTGCAATTGGAATGTTTGAGGGAATACCAGTTCAACTCTCTCTCCCAGACACTAGAAACTGTAGATAAAAATGATTCCTGCAAGACAGTAGAAAGCATCCATCTCATTTTCCTCATTTCCTCTTCCTCCATACAGAAAATTTCCAAGGCACACCTTTCTTTGGGACAGAAGTACTCTGCAGCCTTCTCTGCCTGTGCTGAACAACTCCACATCCTCAGGAATGGTGTGCAACTACTCCAGTGTCTCCATCCCAGCTGTGAGTTCAGCATGCCTCCTGCCATCAGAATCCAGCACATCCCTCCAGCCACTCATGGGCAATGCATACCTTAACCCACATGCTAGCACAACTATGATGACAATGCTGACTGACCAGCGCAACTTCTCCAACTCCACACTCTCCTGTCCAGGTATTCTTGAGTGGGATATCACAGGAAGCACAGACAGGAAGGCAGCTACATTCTAAGAATTCAATGTGACATCACTGACCAGGACAAGAAAATGTCCTTATCTATGAAAGACCAGTGTGATAAAATTTTAGATCCCAGTGTCATAGTTACTTTCTATACAACACAGTCTGCCAGCTTTGTCCAGGCTACTGTCTGTGGTGCTAAATCAAGCATATAGCCTGGTACATTTGTACCAGGCGGGTAGCCAGTTCTGATAGCTGGAGAACTCTGACAGTGCCTTCAGGACTATGGCTCTGTGTGAGTTTTCTGAGGTGCTACGAAAGGAGGAGAAAATCTCATCTCACTTACCATGTACTGACTTGTTCCTTGATGTCACTGGGATTGTCCCCTTCAGGCCAAACACTTTGTCTGCTGCAGAGTCCAGAATTCTACATCATTTGCACCCAGGTTTCCCAGAGGTAGACACCATCTGTTGATGGGGACAGGGCATCAAAAACTCCTGTCCATAGTCCTTCAGAATTCCTGGCCTTACCTCCAGCTCCAAGCTCAGAACAAACAGAGATTAAAAACATGAATGAGGTTGGAGACTTCTGGTCTGGGCCCAAGCATAGAGCAGATTCCAGACGGCAGCTCTGTACCCAACTTCACAGGACCCAGAGGACGAGGGCCTCCCCGGAGGTTTAACTTGGGCAGTAACTTAGGTAAGGAGGTAGATACACCTGCCCCAAACAGAGGGTAACTGGGACCCACTGGGACCCAGGAATTCACTCCTAGCCAGGAGCCTGGGATCCTTCCAGTCTGGGCCAGAGCACTCAGCAGATCCCAGGAGACAGCCCTGGGCCCATTCTCACAGAACCCAGAAGAAGCGGGGGTTGGGGGG
>NW_021620343.1:4090-10831 GCF_004785775.1 Grammomys surdaster
CCCAGGAATTCACTCCTAGCCAGGAGCCTGGGATCCTTCCAGTCTGGTCCAGAGCACTCAGCAGATCCCAGGAGACAGCCCTGGGCCCATTCTCACAGAACCCAGAAGAAGCGGGGGTTGGGGGGAGCTCCTGGGAGCTCTAAACCAAACAGTAGAGCATTATCTTAGGCAAGGAGGCAGCAACACTTGCCCCAAACAGGGAGTAACCGGGACACAATGGGACCCATGAATTCACTCCTGGCCCAGAGCACAGGTTCCTTCCGGTCTCCACCTAAGCACAGAGCAGATCTTGGGCCTCAGCTCTAACCCCAGCAGCAAAACCCAACACAAGCAGTTCTGACACAACCAAGATAATAGTTAAGATAAGCTCCAGCCAGAGCCAGCACAGATAGCACAAAGGAGATCAAGATGGCAAAAGGCAAGCACAAGGCAAGCACAAGAACATAAGCATCAGCAACCCAAGGGACTTGGCATCATCAGAACCTAGTTCTCCAAGGTTAGAAAGTTCTGAACTCCCCATAGCGCCAGGAAAGCAAGAGCCAGATCTAAAATCACTTCTAGTGATGATGATAGAGGACTTTAAGAAAGACATAAAAAACGCTCTCAAAGAATTTGAGAAGAACCAGGTAAATAGGTAGAAGACCTTAAAAAGGAAACAGAAAAACCCCTTAAAGAATTACAAGAGAATACAAACAAGCAGGTGAAGGAATTGAACAAAACCATCCAGAACATAAAAATGGAAGTAGAAACAATAAAGAAATCACAAAGGGAGACTACCCTGGAGATAGAAAACCTAGGAAAGAAATCAGGGGTCATAGACTCAAGCAAGCATCACCAACAGAATACAATAGATACAAGACAGAATCTCAGGTGCAGAAGATACCATAGAAGATATTGACACAACTGTCAAAGAAAACGCAAAATGCAAAAAGTTCTTAACACAAAACATCCAGGAAATCCAGGACACAATGAGAAGACCAAACCTAAGGATAATAGGTATAGAAGAGAGTGAAGATTCCCAACTTAAAGCGCCAATATGCATCTTCAACAACATTAAAGAAGAAAACTACCCGAACCTAAGGAACAAGATGCCAGTAATCATACAAGAAGCCTACAGAACACAAAATAGACTAGATCAGAAAAGAAATACCTCCTGTCACATAAAAATCAAAACACAAAATGCACAAAACAAAGAATTTTAAAAGCAGTAAGGGGAAAAGGCCAAAAAACATATAAAGGCAGACCTATCAGAATTACACCTGACTTCCCACAGGATACTATAAAAGCCAGAAGATCCTGGATAGATGTCATACAGACCCTAAGAGAACACAAATGCCAGCCCAGGCTACTGTATCCAGCAAAACTCTAAATTACCATAGACAGAGAAACCAAGATGTTCCACGACAAAACCAAATTTACACAGTATCTTTCCACAAACCCAGCACTACAAAGGATAATAGGAAGAAAACTCCAATACAAGGAGAGTAATTATATCCTAGAAAGAGCAAGAAATTAATCCCCTTCCAACAATCCCAAAAGAAGGTAACCACACAAGCAATGCCTCCAGTA
Organism: Grammomys surdaster; assembly: GCF_004785775.1. NCBI lineage: Eukaryota > Metazoa > Chordata > Mammalia > Rodentia > Muridae > Grammomys > Grammomys surdaster. Next base: position 5,660 of record NW_021620343.1, read on the forward strand.
TTACCAAAAATGACAGGAAGCAACAAGACTCTCTCCTTAATATCTCTTAACATCAATGGACTCAATTCCCCGCAAAAAAGGCACAGGCTAACAAACTGTATATGCAAACAGGACCCAGCTTTTTCCTGCATACAGGAAACCCACCTCAGTGACAAAACAGATACTACCTTAGAGTAAAAGTTTAGAAAACAATTTTTCAAGCAAATGGCCCTAAGAAACAAGCCAGAGTAGCCATTCTAATATCAAACAAAATTGACTTTCAACTTAAAGCTATCAGAAAAGGATAAGGAAGGACATTTCATACTTGTCAAAGGAAAAGACAACCAACATGGACTCTCAGTTCTGAGTATCTATGCACCAAATGCAAGAGCACCCATGTTCATAAACGAACTTTACTAAAGCTCAAAGCACACATTGCACCTCATACAATAATAAGGGGAGAGACTTCAACACCCCACTCTCAGTAACGGATAGATCATGGAAACAGAAACTAAACAAAGACAGAGTGAAACTAACAAAAGTTATGAACCAAATGGACTTAACAGATATCTGTAGAACATTTAACCCTAAAGAAAAAGAATATACCTTTTTCTCAACATCTCACAGTACCTTCTCCAAAATAGGCCATATAATTGGTGACAAAACTGGCCTCAACAGATACAAAAAGAATTGAAATAATCCCATGCATCCTATCAGATCACCATGGCCTAAGGCTGGTCTTCAATAATGACAAAGACAATGGAAAGCCCACATTTATATGGAAACTGAACAACACCCTACTCATTGATAATCCGGCCAGGGAACAAATAAAGAAATTACTTTTTAAAATTTAATGAAAATGATGACCCACCATACCAAATCCTATTGGATTCAATGAAAACAGGGCTAAGAGGAAAACTCATAGCTATAAGTGCATATAAAAAGAAACTGGAGACAGCATACACTAGTAGCTAGACAACACACCTGAAAGCCCTAGAACAAAAGGAAGCTATTACACCCAAGAGGAGTAGATGGCAGGAAATAATCAAACTCAGGGCTGAAATCAACCAAGTAGAAACAAAAAGAACTATACAAAGAATCAATAAAACCAGGAGCTGGTTCTTTGAGAAAATCAACCAGATAGATAAACCCTTAGCCAGACTAATCAGAAGGCAAAGAGACAGTATCCAAATTAATAAAATCAGAACTGAAAAGGGTGACAAAACAGAAACTGACAAAATTGAAAAAAATCATCAGATCCTACTACAAAAGCCTATACTCAACAAAACTGTAAAAACTGGATGAAATGGACAACTTCCTAGACAAATACCCGGTACCAACGTTAAATAAGGAGCAGATAAACCATCTAAACAGTCCCATAACCCCTAAGGAAATAGCAGCAGTCATTAAAAGTTTCCCCACAAAAAAAAGTCTGGAACCAGACAGTTTTAGTGCAGAATTCTATCACACCTTCAAGGAAGACCTAAGACCAACTCTCTTCAAACTATTTCACAAAATAGAAACAGAAGGAACACTACCCACTTCATTCTATGAAGCCACAATTATGCTCATACCTAAACCCCACAAAGATCCAACAAAGAATACTTCAAACCAATCTCCCTTATGAACATTGATGCAAATATACTCAATAAAATTCTAGCAAACCAAATCCAAGAACATATCAAAACAATTATCCATCATGATCAAGTAGGCTTTATCCCTGGAATGCAGGGTTGGTTCAATATATGGAAATCCATCAATGTAATCCACTATATAAACAAACTCAAAGAAAAAACACCACATGATCATCTCACTAGATGCTGAGAAAGCATTTTACAAAATTCAACATCCCTTCATGATAAAAGTCTTGGAAAGATCAGGAATTCAAGGCCCATACCTAAACATAGTAAAAGCAATATACAGAAAACCAGTAGCCAGCATCAAACTAAATGGAGAGAAACTTGAAGCAATCCCACTAAAATCAGGGACAAGGCAAGGCTGCCCACTCTCCCCCTACTTATTTAATATAGTACTGGAAGTCCTAGCCAGAGCAATTAGGCAACACAAAAAGGTCAAAGGAATACAAATTGGAAAGGAAGAAGTCAAAATCTCACTATTTGCAGATGATATGATAGTATACTTAAGTGACCCCAAAACTTCCACCAGAGAACTCCTGATAAACAACTTTAGCAAAGTGGCTAGATATAAAATCAACTCAAGCAAATCAGTAGACATCCTCTACTCAAAAGATAAAGTGGCTGAGAAAGAAATTATGGAAATGACTCCCTTCACAATAGTCACAGATAATATAAAATACCTTGGTGTGAATCTAACCAAGCAAGTAAAAGACCTGTATGACAAGAACTTTAAACATCTGAAGAAAGAAATCGAAACAGATCTCAGAAGATGGAAAGATCTCCCATGCTCATGGATTGGAAGGATTAATATAGTAAAAATGGCTATCTTGCAGAAAGAAATCTACAGATTTATTGCAATCGTCATCAAAATTCCCCTTCAATTCTTCACAGAGATAGAAAGAGCAATCTTAAAATTCATTTGGAGTAACAAAAAACCCAGGATAGTGAAAACTACTCTGAGCAATAAAAGAACTTTTGGGGGAATCACCATCCCTGACTTCAAGCTGTACTACAAAGCAATAGTGATAAAAACTTCATGGCATTGGAACAGAGAGAGGCAGGAGGATCAATAAAACAGAATAGAAGAGCCAGAAATGAACCCCGATACCTATGGTCACCTGATCTCTGACAAAGGAGCTAAAACCATCAAGTGGAAAAAAGACGGCATTTTCAACAAATGGTGCTGGTCCAACTGAAGGTCAGCATGTAGAAGAATGCAAATTCATCCATACTTATCTCCTTGTACAAAGCTCAATTCCAAGTGGATCAAGGACCTCCACATAAAACCAGCTACACTGAAACTAATAGAAGACAAATTGGGGAAAAGCCTGGAACACATGGGCACAGGAAGAAAGTTCCTGAACAGAACACCAATGGCTTGTGCTCTAAGACTAAGAATTGTCAAATGGGTCCTGATAAAACTGCAAAGCTTCTGTAAAGCAAAGGACGCAGTCAATAGGACAAAGAGGGAACCAACAGATTGGGAAAAGATCTTCACCAACCCTACATCTGATAGAGGGCTAATATCCAAGGTATACAAAGAACTGAAGAAATTAGACTCTAGACAAAGAACCCTATTAAAACATGGGGCACAAAGCTGAACAAAAAATTCTCAACTGAGGAAGCACTAATGTTCGAGAAGCACCTAAAGAAGTGTTCAGCATCCCTAGTCATCAGGGAAATGCAAATGAAAACAACCCTGAGATTCCACCTCACACCAGTCAGAATGGCTAAGATCAAAAACACAGGTGACAGCAGTTGTTGGCGAGGATGTGGAGAAAGAGGAACACTCCTCCATTGTTGGTGGGATTGTAAGCTGGTACAACCACTATGGAAAGCAGTCTGGTGGTACCTCAGAAAATTGAACATAGGGTTACCTGAGGACCCAGCTATACCACTCCTGGGCATATACCCAAAAGATGTTACAACATACAACAGGGACACATGCTCCACTATGTTTATAGAAGCCTTATTTATAATAGCCAGAAGTTGGAAAGAACCCAGCTGGAGTACTACTCAGCTATTAAAAACAATGAGTTCATGAATTTCTTAGGCAAATGGATGGAGCTGGAAAATATCATCCTGAGTGAGGTGACCCAGTCTCAAAAGAACATATATGGTATGCACTCACTGATAAATGGATATTAACCCAAAAGCTCACAATACCTACGACACAACGCATATCCCACATGAAAGTCAAGAAGAAGGAAGACCTAAGTGTGAGTGCTTTGGTCCTTTTTAGAAGGAGTACCAAAAGATTCAACCAGAGCTCCCAAGGTCTAAACCTCCAGCCTGAGAGCACAAAAGGAGTAACTCATGTCTCCACCTGTATAGGTAATTGAGGTTGGCCTTATCATTCATCAGTGGAAGTAGAGGGCCATGGTCCCTGAAAGTTTGGATTCCCTAGTGTTGGGGAATTCGAGAGCAGGGAGATAGGACTGGGAGGATGATGTTTGGAGCACACCCTCATAAAAATAGGAGGAGGGGGTATGGGATAACGGGTTTTGGGAGAGAATGGGAGAGGACATAACATTGAAAGGTAAATACATAAAATATACAATTGAAAAAAACAGATATTGGGTCTGAAAAAAAAAGAGAGAGTTTACTTATTTCAAACTATTTTGAAAAGTTTCTAGGAGATGCTAATTGGCTAAGATCTTATTTTAAGCTCTCCAAAAAAGAATTTAAGTCTCTGTTCAATATTGTCAAGAGAGATATAAATTGTAACTTCCCTCAACAATTAATTGACAAAAAAGAAGCAATCTCACAAAAAGTAGAAGAAGCTATTATTAATCAATATATTATATAGTCTGATTAGTTGTCGGCTGTGCTATAAGAGTCCTTTTATAAAAGAGATTATTAATATAGATTTACATTTCTTTAAATAGTATCTTCATGACTCTCTGAGTTTGGAAGGAGCAGCTGTTGGCGCTTCTACCCTGATTTTACAAGAACTCTGAAAAATTGGCTTTAAAAACAAAAGAAGGGTAGCAAAACCTACTCAGATATATTATCATAAGTTAGCTATGGAGGACCACGAGACTCAAGATGAGGTTGTTACTTTATACAGGGCGTTTCCAAAACACACCTCCACCCAACCTAAAAGGGGGGACTTCTGCCCCTAGATTAAGCAGAGAGGAGCCACCCAGAACCCCCTCTGACAGGTGATCTGAATTCTTGCTTAGGCTGCAAGGCTAAGCACTGCATGGGAATACAAATAAAAGATAAAAATATCTCTCTGGGTTCACTGATGGACAAGCCTAACTGCAAAAGTATCCCCTCTCCAGGAAAAAGACATTGGGATGGGTATGGCCCTCATGCCTCACTGGACAACGACAGGGGTCTGGAGCCATTACAAGGTTCCCTTCAAGTAGTGGAGGTCAGGCCTCTATCCCGCCTTTGCAAGTTTAGAATTGCCACTGCCTTTCTATACTTAGTGAAGGGAGGAGATGTCAGAGGAAGCCCTGCTTCGACGGGCCATTGACAAGAACATCAAACACCTAGAGACCGACAACACTAATCTGAAGAAATCCCTTGTTTTGCTGTCTGAAGAGGC
>NW_021620344.1:0-5269 GCF_004785775.1 Grammomys surdaster
ATGTTGGAGTGACTACAAAATATAAAATTTCATTTGCTACTTCATAGCAGTCATTTTGCAAATGGAATGTATTTGATATGCAGATGATTTTATGGAACCCTGAGAAGGGGTCGTTTGATTCTCAGTGTAGTCACAAGTCCCAGGTTCAGAACTGCTGCTCTAAGGAACTTTTTGTTTTATTATTTCATTGATTTACATCCCAAATATTGCTTTCCCTTCCTGGTCCTCCTCCAATAGTTTTTCCTGCATCTCCCCTCCCATTCACCTCTGAGAGGATGGTGCCTCAGTATCCGCTAGCCTCGAGAACCATGTCTCTAGAGGACTAGGTGCATGCTGTCCCACTGAGGCAATCCTCTGCAGTTCCATCATTCCTTGCCCAATCTCTTCCATAGGGGCCCCTGACCACTGTCCAATACCTGGCTGTGAGTATCTTCACTGTTTAAGTCAGCCGATTGTGGGACCTTTCAGAGAACAGTCATGACAGGTTCCTGACTGCAAGCACAACATAACATTTGTAATAGTATCAGGAATTAATGCCTACCCATGGGATGTATCCCTACTTCGGCGAATCTCTGTTCTGTAATTCCTTTGCTCTCTGCTCCATTTTTCTCCCTGCAATTTTTTTGTCAAGAACAATTTTTTTGAAAAATTATGTAGCTGGGTTGGTGTTCCCATCCCTTCAAGAGAGTTCCAGTCTTGCTCCTGGAGGTGGTCTCTTCAGATCCCATATCACCACTATTGAATATTTTGACTAAGGTCACCCACATTGAGTAGTAGGAGCCTCCCCCATGCCAGTTATCTGGGACTATCTAGAAGTTCCCCCATCCCAGAACCCCAACAGATGAGTACTTCAATTCATACTTCTGGTCCTCTAGAATTCTCTCCTCTCTCACCCCATCACTAATCCTACCCCACTTTTCCTCTCTCCCACCTCTCTACCACACAGGTCTCACCATTGCTATCCCTCCTATGATTATTTTATTACTCATTTTAATTAGGAGTTCAACATTCTCACTGGATCCTTCTTTCTTGTTTGACTCTTGGGGAATGTGGGGTGTATCATGGGTGTTCTGTGCCTTTTGGCTAATATCTACTTTCTGTTAATACATATTATGCATGTCCTGTGGGTCTTGTTTACCTCACTCAAGATGATGTTTTCTATGGCCATCAATTTGCCTGCAAAATTCAATTTCAAAAGCTTAGCAGTATTCCATTGTGTAAATGAACCACATTTTCTGTATGAGTTCTTTAGTTGATGGACATTTGGGTTGCTTCCAGTTTGGGGATATTACAAATAAGGCTGCTGGAAACAATGTGCAACAAGTGTCCTTGTGATATTCTAGTGCAACTTTTGCATATATACCCAGGAGCACTATTGCCTGGGTCTTCAGTGAGAACTATTTCCAATTATCTGAGGAACCATCAGATTGATTTCCAGGATGGTTGTACCAGTTTGCAATTGCATCATCAATGAATAAGTATTCCCTTGGCAACAAATCTTCAATGGCATGTGCTGTACCTTGAGTTTTGTATTTTAGTCATTCTAATTAGTGTAAGGTGGGATCTCAGGGTCATTGTGATTTCCATTTCCCTGATGTTCAAGGATGTTGAAAATTTCTTTAAGTGCTTTTGGGACATTCAAGTTTCCTCTGTTAAAAATTCTTTGTTTAGCTCTCTGACCCAGTTTTAATTAGGGTATTTAGGGGGTATTTTTGAGTCTAACTTCTTGAGTTCTTTATATATTTTGGATTTTAACCCTCTATCTGATGTAGGGGTAGTGAAGACATTTTCCCAATCTGTAGGTTACTATTTTGTCTGCTAATACACTGGTCATCATATCTGAGTCAATGATCTGGATTGGAATTGAAACAGTGTCCCAACTAATCATGCTGTGTCCAAAATATCAAGTTATTGAGCATCTCTGGGACTCAGTTTTCAATTCTGACAGGTAAATACTACTAATCAATATTGGGATGATATGTGTGAAGGTTCTGGTACAAATAGCTGGTGTTGACTATACATTTCCCATTGTCTCAATCAGCTACACAGTGAGAAATGGAAGGTACTGAATCTGTGCAGGAACACATATTAATTTATTATTTACAGACAGTGCTTCACTATGTAGCCCTGGCTAGTCTTGAACTCTCTGAGATCCTCTGCGCCTCCCTCCCAAGTACTGGGATTAAAGGCCTGTGCCACCATGCTGTAAGAGATGGAATACAGGTGACAGACCAACAAAAAAAAAGGCAAACACACACATGGCCTACTAATATGCCTCTCACCCTGATAGCCCTTGAAAATGTAGTCACTAACAGCTCCTGTATTCCAGTCTTTTCACCACATTGCTCAAGCACAGCCAACAATTGTCCACCTCACAGAGGAGGAAATAATGAGAGGAGAATTAGAGGAGCATGGCCAGCTTGTTCTTAAGCAAAGAACAGGTTTGTTCAGGAAAAACGTAACTTCTGAGTCAGGAATGTTGGGGCTGGTGATGATACCATGTGGGAATTTTGCTCGGTCCTTTGGAGTACCAGGGTAAAAATATAGCTCGAAGTAGGGATTCCTTTTGTTCTTGGTACTGATGATGGAGCTAGAAAATGTATTTCCAAAAAAGTTCATTGTAAGTAGCTAAGGTTCATTTAGTAAAGACAAAGTTCATTTGTCTTGAATGGCAAACTGTAGGTAGCCTGGGAGGCACAGGATTCTCATCAGCACATGTTGGTAGGAAGCAGGGTCTGCTCAACTTCTAACAGACCTGGTGTCACGAGAGCAGCAAGCCTATCAGGGCCAAGTTTGTCCCAGTAGTAAGGGGCCCCGGCCAAACCTGTCTGGTGCTTACCTTAGGAATGAACACAAAGAAATAGATGGGCTTTTTACCTGCCATTTTAGTCTCAGAATAGCAGCAAAGATGAACTTCCTGGTTTCTGTGTAGACAGAAGTTCTTGTTTCCAGAGAATATAAGAAGTTGGTAAACTTCTCCATTTCTCCAGCATGCACTTCTTTTCCTACCCAGGTAGACTGTTTTTTATACATAGTACCTGAAAATCTTTATGTAATCTGTACTGAAAGAGACAGAAATTGATGAGACATAGTCCAACATAACAGGCTCTTAGTAGATTATGGAAGAGAATTCATGACTTGTCCTGTGTTTAGCTACACTCACTTTTTAAAGAGAATATGTTAGAATACCAAGTGCTCTTATGCTGGAGGCTGCAAAACCACAAGTAAGCAGAGATGAAAGATGAAGGGTGGAAAAGTCACTAAATGCAGCAAGGAGAGCATGGGCATTATTTCAAAGTCAGTGCCCACCTGGATCAGAGAGCCCCTGGGGATATGACTCAGGCAGCATCTATATATTTTGAGATATATGGGTAATTGCATGAGAATGCTCATGAAGAAGGCAAAAGTATTAAACATGGACAGTTTAAGATCATAGGCCCCATACTGTTTAGAGTTCAGTGACAATGCTTGAGGAGACAAAGAAAGGCTGATTGGCACTAAGGGCCATGACCTTGAATGTCTTTGACACTGACTCAGTAGAAAAACATGTTAATATTGCTCTTGCTACTTGGAAAAGAGAGTAGAATGTCAGAGGAATTATGGGATTGGAAATACCATGTAAACAACTGCACAGCTGATGTCCACATCATTAGTAGTTCCCATTATGTTAACTTACATCCCCTGTATATCTTCGGTTAAACAGACTCTTCCTCCTATTAGGAGATCCTTGTCTGCATTTGATCACAACCATGAAAAAATTAGCAGTGTAGTAGATGGGGGTAAGAATGTGAGAGGAAACAATTTTGTAAAACACTGTGGATTATTTTCAGAGCCTTGATTGTTCCATTGCAGGTGATATCACAATGAGTCTTTGTGAGGAATGTGAGATACTAACTAATGGAAAGGTGCTGGGTTTGTCCTTGTGCTTCTGAGTGGCAGGAGGTTGGTGGAAGAAGAGTTGGACTCAGTTGTTTTTCATAGACTTTATTTTTTCCCCAACCTGTTGGACATGGACATAGTGAGTTTGTTCCTTAGGTTTTCAGTTTGGGCTTTTGGCATTTGGCATGTAATTATTATTGTATTTATATGACTGGTTTGGGTTTTAGTTTTTGCCTGTATGTTCATTTTCATGAAATCACTTCAGCTGAGTTTCCTCTTTTTAAAGTTATTTACTTGTCCTGTTTGGCCTTTGGTCTTGATTATTTTACAACTTTGGTGGCATGTATTAACTATATATAGTGAAGAAACTCTTATGACTTCCCAGATCTGCCTGTACTGCATTTTGGTCATATTTATCTATTCATTTTGATTTCTCAACCCATTGAATGGGACCAGTACTTCCAATTATAAAAGGTTCAATGCCCCTGCCCACATAAGGCCTATAGGAAAATAAGTGGGATACCTGGGTTTGTAGAACTGGCATGTTTGAACTCACACTTCTCTAGTTCCAGGTGTTTTCCTGAAAGTGTTTTGACTGGAAAAGCCATTTCATCTCATTTTTTTTCCCAATTATAAGTAGCGATTGAAAATATCCCTTCCCTCAGTTTTATAGACTACTGAAATTCTTGACAATCATCACTGCTAGTTGCTGAGACTGCAGGAGTCGTTTCCCAGTTTGTTGGGTTTTTCCTTGGGATTTCCATTTGGTGATTCATATTTCTTTACATACTACTCTTTCCTTGGTTCTTTTATCATACAATACATCCTGAGAGCATCTTACCCTTCCTCTACTCCTCCCAGAGGTCCGTGTACCTCCCCTGCCCCCCACATCTACTGTTCCTCTGTTTCCTTCAGAAAAGATCAGGCCTCCCAGGGATAGAAACTGAATATGGCATAACTAGATACACTAATATTATAATGTAGTTTGTTGTTCTTGGGTTAGTTTGTGGCAATATTACCTCTTTCTTTAGTATTACCAAATTCTCATTTTGAAAACCTACACTTTTATATTTCTTTCATTCTTTTTCTTGTCTAAAACACATTTTAAGATTTATTATACTAAATATATTTTGTGCATGTGACAGATATTGCTACACGCAGTATAGATTATCTATTATATATCTTACTATTTAAAATTATATACATTAAAATGTGTAGTAATATTAGAAAGTGTAATTATGCTATTTTATACATTATTTTCAATTCAATATGTTATGTTATACACACAATGATTATGATCATAATAACAAAATAAATCCATTACATGAAATTATATTATATAGTATATATATATATATATATATATATATATATATATATATATATATAT
>NW_021620344.1:5369-10099 GCF_004785775.1 Grammomys surdaster
ATATATATATGTATAACACATAAGTCATTTCATGTTACCATTTCTATGCACACCTATACTGACCTTTGATCATAGTATCCAGTACCATTACACTCCCTTTGTGACATATTTGTGACTGAAACTAACTTTTACAAAAGCTCAGCCCCTTATATCTTCATGACACAGAAGAGACAAAATGTATCTTAGTTCTGCTTCTAGAAACACTTTGATTCATGTAAAATGGTGTCTACATATAGCCACTTTTCTTAAAACAAAACAGTGCACCATCTTGCAGTCCCATCAACAATGGAGGAGTGTTCCTATTCTGTACATCATCACCAACATCTACTATCACCTGAGTTTTTGACCTTAGCTATTCTGACTGGTATGAGGTGGAATCTTGTGGTTGTTTTGATTTGCATTTCCCTGATGACTAAGGATGCTGAACATTTCTTATGTGCTTTTCAACCATTCGAGTTCCCTCAGTTGAGAATTCTTTTTTTAGCACTATATCCAATTTTTAATAAGGTTATTTGGTGGTCTGGAGTCTAATTTCTTGAGTTCTTTGTATATATTGGATATTAGCCCTTTCTTGGATACGAGATTAGTAAAGATCTTTTCCCAAGCTGTTGGTTTCCATTTTGTCCTATTGAGAGTATCCCTTGATTTACAGACACTTTGCAATTTTATGAGGTCCCATTTGTTAATGCTTGATCTTAGAGCATAAGCCATTGGTGTTCTATTCAGGAAAATTTCCCGTTTGCCCAAGTATTCAAAGTTCTTCCCTACCTTCTCTTCTATTGGTTTCAGTGTATCTGGTTTTAGGTGGAGGTCCTTTATCCACTTGGACTTTAGCTTTGTACAAGGAGATCAGTTTGCATTCTTCTACATGTTGTCCTCCAGTTGAATCACCTCCATTTGTTGCAAATGCTGTCCTTTTTCCACAGGAAAGTTTTAGCTCCTTTGTCAAAATCAAGTGACTGCAGCTTTGTGGGTTCATTTCTGGGCCTTCAATTCTATTCTATTGATCTTTCTGCCTGTCTGGCAGTTCCTCAGAAAATTAGACATAGCATTACCTGAGGTCCCAGCTATACCACTCCTGGGCATATGCCCAAAAGATGCTTCAACATATAACAAAGGACACATGCTCCACTATTTTCATAGCAGCCTTATTTATAATACCCAGAAGCTGGAAAGAACCCAGATGTCCTTCAACAGAAGAATGGATACAGAAAATGTGGCACATTTACACAATGGAGTATTAATCAGCTATTAAAAACTATGAATTTGAGAAATTCTTAGGCAAATGGATGGAACTAGAAAATATCACCCTGAGTGAGGTAACTCAATCACAAAAGAACACAGATGGTATTCACTCACTGATAATTGGATATTAGCTCAGAATCTTGAAATACATAAGATTCAACTCACAGACCACATGAAGCTCATGAAGAAGGAAGACCAAGTGTGGGTGCTTCGGTCCTTCTTAGAAGGAGTAACAAAATACTCATGGGAGCAAATATGGAGAAAAAGTGTAAGACAGAAACTGAAGGAGGGCCGTCTGGAGACCTATCCACCTGGGTATCCATCCCATGTACAGTCACCAAAGGTAGACACTGAAGTGGATGTCAGGAAGTGCATGCTGACAGGAGCCTGATATAGTTGTCTCCTTAGAGATCTGCCATAGTCTCACATATTCAGAGGCAAATGCTCATAGCTGCCCATTGAACTGATCAAGGGCTTCCCAATGGAGAAGTGAGAGAGAATACTGAAGGAGCTGAAAGGGTTTGCGGCCCCATGGTAAGAGCCACAATACCAACCAACCAGAGCTCCCAGGGTCTAAACCACCAGCCTGGGAGCACATAGGGAGGCACCAATGGCTCTAGCTGTATATGTAGGGGAGGATGGCCTTGTCAGGCATAAGTGGGAGAGGAGATCCTTGGTCCCATGCAGGCTGGATGCCGAGCATTGGGTAATTCAAGGGTTGGGAAGTGGGAGTGAGGAGGTGAGTGGGGACACATCCTCATAGAAGCAGGGGAGGGGGATGGGATAGGGGATTCCTGGGTGGAGAGGGAAAGGGGTAAGAGAGTAACATCTGAAATGTAAATAAAATATCCAATAAAAATTAAAAGAAACACTGCATTAGTCACTGTGCAGAATATGAAGTCTTCTAAAGAGACTCCCTCATGTACTATGTAGTTGTTCATGTTTTGTGGGGGAGTTTTGATTTGTTTTGTTTTGTTATGAAAAATTATCCTTACACTTCTGGTTGAGGTCATCTTGATTGTGAGTGAAGGAATCTAGAGTTTGTTCCTAAAATGGATGTGAAGCCTCATGCACACTGATTAGAGATTTTCATGTATAAGTTCATCAAGGAAGGGGGTTTATACATTCTCTTTTCATTGTATTTATTTGGTCTTGGGATTAGGGTAATACTACCACAGGGATGAGTATTTTTTTATTTCTCTTTTATGAAGTAGTTTCTATAATACTAGTATACATTTTTCTTTAATAGGTTTTTTTAATGCACTTAGGGAATCCATGAGATTTGTCTCTGCTTTTGTGGAAGATATATTTTTTGCTATTCCATACTAGAAGCATATGATGCTTGTTTTGTTTTATTTTATCTTATTTTATTATTCACACATGTCTAAAAGTCACTCTCCTATTTTTTACTTTTGGGTGTATAAAAATTGAAATCTCTCTGGAAGATCAACTGGATTATTGTCTATTGGGAAGAACCTCATCTTTTTTCCATACCTTAATTTGTATCAGGTCTGTCTGGATCAGTGTCATTGAAGGGTTTGCATTTTGGCCTTAAAAATAGCCAAGGCATTGTTTCTGTGATCTCAGTATTTTGAATTTCATGCCCACTCTCTGATTCAATTTTATGAGCTTTACCATGATTCCTCATCTTCTGGTTTGGGGTTGCATTCTTCTGGTATTTCTATATCCATGGAGAGTGATACTGAGTAGTTTGGGATATCTCAGATTTCATGATGGAGAACAAATAGTTATAAACATCCATTCTAAAATTCCATCAGTTTTTATTTCTAGAATTGTATGCCCCTGGCTTTGTGCATAAGTTTAGGGGTTTGAAACTGAGCCAAAATCATGGCCAGCTACATGGAAGAGGACAGCCTTGAAAAGGATTTCAGGATCTTATTATCTCTGGACTGTGGCTCAGTCAAGGTGACGAAGCTTGCCTGTCACCTTACACATGTGCAAAAGTGACTGTTAAGGTTTTTGGGAAAAAAAAACAACAATGTAGCTGACACTACTTCTGAGGTAAAATTCTTTCAATCTTTAGAGCACAAGGAACATTGTTCAATTATTTTCACATGATTGACACACTGACAACTACATATGTGATCATAGAGTATGTGGCAGGAGAAGACCTTGAGTGGTACCTAAGAAAACTGGGATGTCTGAAAGCAGAAGTTGCTGAACCTATTTTCCAGTTGATCATGTTTGCAGTTCACATCCTTCAACAAAGGTACATTGCACAGAGTGATGTAAAATTTATAAAATATACCAGGAATATTGTGGCAGGAAATGAAAAGATTTTTTGACTTTGTTGAGGCAATTAAAATTAAAGGAGGGTAGATTTTGGAGGAAGTCAGTAGCTCATTACTTAATTAGGCTCCAGAGATCTTGACAAGGAAACCCTAAAATAGGCTGGCAGGTGATATGTGGAGCTTGAGCATCATCCTCTATGTCCTGGTCTCAGGGCACTTTCCGTATGTAAAAAGCACCCTTAAGGATACGCACAGGCTCATCACCACCACAATGCATCCCATTCCCTAGAACTTGACAAAACCATGTCACATCATCATTTTATAGTTGTTCATGATCCCCACCGGGTAAAGGATAGCAATACATCATGGAACAACCATGGCCGGGCCTTATTAAAGAACATGCACAGTCTGCCATGAAAAAAATCCTTCCCAGAGTTGTGAAAACTATATGCACCACTGGCTATATCTGTGAAGAATTTCTTTCATCTCTAACATGCAGATGATCAATAATAAAGTAACAGCAACATTTAATATTTTGAATAACAACTGACATATGTGGACAGTCATGAGCAAAATGAGAAGCCCTGGCCAAACCATGGGCCTGCAGGTGCTCTTAGCCCAATTCCCTTTTGAAGAGGTGAGCCAGTGAACCTGCCTTTTCAACATGTACATAAGCTGGGAAGAGTCACTCTCAGGAGAATAGAGTGGGAGGAAGAAGTAAGGGTTGCTGAAGTTATGCCATGCACATCAAATACTCCTGCCTAGAGATGATGCCCTGTTCATATGACCCAGTGTCAGAAGGAGATGCTCTGAGAGCTGACATCACTAACACTGTTTCAGGTGATACTGCTGTCAAGAGAAATTCCATGTACAGATTCCCTGCTGATCTCTACTCCCCTGTGTCAGCCCTAGATGGAACATTCACAGGGTTTCTGAGCATGGGCTTCTCCTCTGAAGAACCTAAAATGGGGCCAGTTGTATCATAGGACCTGCCCTAGATTGGACCCACACCTTCAGGATTGAGCTTATTCACACGCTGGAAACTGATGAGGAAGTGAATTTCTAATGCACCCAGAACACTGTGCTGCTGCTGCTGCAGGTGCTACTTGCCTGCCTGCCCTACCCACAGTGAACCCTGATCCTTGAGTCATGTGCAGTGAAAAAAGGTGATGATAGTGTAGTCTAAAGGAAACTCTGTTGGATTGGCAGCCCAGATGCACAATTTCATTGTGA
>NW_021620345.1:0-2339 GCF_004785775.1 Grammomys surdaster
GCGGAATGATGATCCTTAATCAACACCTTGATTTGGTGGAAGAAAGACTATATACCCTTTTCCTAATGGCTCAATTAGGATGTGAGAGAAAAATGGGGTCGCTCTGCATAACCAGGGTACAATATGATAATTATACGCATGCAGCTAATCTGTCCAAGGAATTGTCTCAATATCTTGCAGGAAATTGGTCAGAAAACTTCGATGAGACACTCAAACAATTGCGAGCGGCAGTGGTAGCTATCAACTCGACACGCGTGGATCTGTCCCTGACTGAAGGACTCTCCTCCTGGATCTCTTCAGCTTTCTCTTACTTTAAAGAATGGGTGGGAGTAGGCCTGTTTGGTACAGCCCTATGTTGCAGATTAGTGTTCATGTTATGGTTGGTTTGCAAGCTCAGAGCTCAACAGAAACGTGACAAGGTCGTTATTGCCCAAGCACTTGCGGCCCTAGAACAAGGTTCTTCTCCCGAAATCTGGTTGTCTATGTTAAGGAAATAGCCAACAAACAGATCCCTCAGCCGCTGCACCCCAAGGGCTCAGCCCATTGCACTGGGTCGGTGAGGAGTCTTGGCCTGGCTGATCCTTGTCTGTGTAGCTCTGGTACCTGAATTTGAGGCAAACAGCCCTTGCACCCCTGGGAGATGGCTCCATTGCACAGGGACAGGTGTTTGCCTCTCTTTCTGTTTCCCCTAGCTCTTGCACCAAGAGGACTTGTTTCCATTGCACCTGGTAGGGTAGGGGAGACTGTTTCAAACTATCAGTCCTTGATCGCTTATTCCCTCAAGATGGAGTTTGTTTGATCGGGCTTGAGTTTGAGTCTTAATTGGTACCATGCCAGACAGGCCAAGGACAGCTCCGTCTTTTCTTCTCCGGGCCAGCTGCCATTGGTCCCAACGATGGGAATAGGTTGACCCCATAAGCCAGAAGCACACCACTAGATATGAGTCCACCTCATGACGGGCCTTGCGAGTGGCCACAACCTGGGGTGCACATTCAGAGAATGCCAGGTGTGGGTGCGCAACCCTCGCTGCCTAAGATAGGGAACTCACCTTTCATTGGTGCTGGAAATGGAGACACGTCAACTAGCCTAAGACACAGGACATTGGCCAGTGCCTGTGATTCTTAATAAAACAAAAAGGGGGAGATATAGAGAGCTACGGTGAGTGGTGACAGCACTCGCCATTACAGGATGGCACTGGCATCTGGTGCTCTCACAAGCTTTAAGATAAATTGCCTTTGTGCTAGTGGAAAATGTGCGCCAAATCACGGCCCATCCCGGGGCATGAAATGCGCTCCTGGGCAAGCAGCCAACCAGAGATGGACACGCTGCTCCAGGGGGTATTTAAGCGGTGCCTTTTTGGGGCCCGGGGTCTTTCCTCTACACATCACAATAAAAGTTTTGCTGCAGAAGGACCCTAGTGTCTGCGTGCATTCTTGCTGGCGAGATTATTGTGCAGGTCAGGGTTTTAGTTGGAGCTAACATGAAGAGAAGAGTAGGAGCTATTTACGCTATCTTGTCCTGATTGATCAATAATTAATTTTAAATAACACATTGAAATAAAACATTCGAAAGAGTATTGAGCATATATTACACATATGGTTAACAAACTTAGGGAGGGATGGAAGGAGGACAGTATGGTGAAAAAGCTCCCTAAGCCTGAAGACCCTGAAGTACAAGCAGGAACCAAGTGTGGGCTGCAAGTTTCTCATCTTGGGAAACTTTCCCTCTGGTGTCCCACTAGGGGATTTATCTTTTTTTTTTTCTTTTTCAGTTTAAATGCCACATACAGCATTTACTGTGGTTTCTTTTTTTTTTTTCAAATCATAACTTTTACTTATTCACACAGGAGTTATAAACACAAAGAGGCAAGATGTGGGGAAGGGGATGACACTGGAGCTTGGGTGTTCAGGGGGAATACAGATATCTTTCAGAACAGGGT
Organism: Grammomys surdaster; assembly: GCF_004785775.1. Taxonomy (NCBI): domain Eukaryota; kingdom Metazoa; phylum Chordata; class Mammalia; order Rodentia; family Muridae; genus Grammomys; species Grammomys surdaster. Next base: position 1,940 of record NW_021620345.1, read on the forward strand.
ATCAGCTGAGTGAAGGTTCGGGGGACAGGTCATTATGACTCTGCCTATGATTTACTTGTCCTTATCTAAGTTGGTATTATCTGCCAACGCTACCTAATTACAAGGTCTATGACTTCTCAGGCTGGTAGATTGCCACAAAAGGTGCCTGTTTACAATAGTTTATAGCCATCTGTTTCAATGTTTTTCAACAGAGACCCAAGACTTGGTGTTAGTATATATGTATGACAGACCTATTGCTGATTTTAGGCCTATGTCTGATTTTAGGCCTTCAGTGTATAAGCAGGGCTGCCCCTGATATCTCCTCTCTTCTCTGAATATAGAAGGGTTGTGGTGATTCTAATCTTGCGAAGGCGGGGATAGAGGCCTGACCTCCAGTAATTGAAGGGGACCTTGTAATGGC
>NW_021620346.1:0-3028 GCF_004785775.1 Grammomys surdaster
GCTTAGATCAAACACTCAGCTGGCAGCTGATGCTGGCGAGGATGTGGAGAAACAGGAACAGTCTTTCATTGCTGGTGGGATTGCAAGCTGTTACAACTACTCTGGAAATCAGTCTGGTGGTTCCTCAGGAAATTGCACATGGTGTTACCTGAAGACCCAGCTCTATCCCTCTTTGGCGTATACCCAAAAGATGGTCCAATATATAACAAGGACACATGCTCCCCTATGTTCATACCAGCCTTATTTATAATAGCCAAAAACTAGAAATAAATCAGATGTCCTTCAGCAGAAGAATAGATACAGAAAATGTGGTACATTTACACAATGGAATACTACTCAGCTATTAAAGCCAATGACTTCATGAAACTCTTAGGCAAATGGATGGAACTAGCAAATATCCTGAGTGAGGTAACCCAGTCACAAAAGAACACACATGGTATGCACTCATTGATAAGTGGATATTAGCCCAAAAACTTGGAATAACCAAAATACAATTCATAGAGCATGTGAAGCTTAAGAAGAAGGAAGACTACAATGTGGATGCTTCAGTTCTAATTAGAAGGGGGAACAAAATACTCACCAGAAGAAATACAGATTCAGAGTGTGTAGCAGAGAATGTGTTTAGACATCTTATACTGAAATCTTCTACAGTACAGTAGAATCTTCACACTCATTATGCACATGAAATGCTGTGCATTATGGAAGGATGTTACTGGGTGGGTAATTGTTACTTACTGATGGACAGAAGGGTTAATTCTATTACTATTTCTATGTTCTTATATCATTAAATCTTTACAAAATAAAATTTCTTATACAGCTATCAATATTTAAACAAAACCCTAACCTCATAATATCTTAAATGTATTGTATTCTCCTGAATGTAAAATTTTAGTCTCTTTGTCCTGGTTAAAATTTTTATATCATGTTATGATTATGGACAGTACATATTAAGTCTGTAAGGGAATATATTCGAATGGACGTCTAATAATATGAAAGCAAACCAACAATTTTATGAAACTAAGAAAACCACTGTGTTGTGAAAAAATATTGATTTTTCTATTTAAAAAAATCAAAGTGTCTCTGGAGAAAATTAATCTTGTAAGGTATTTACTTTTACATTTAAAATGGTTTGAGTGATTTATGGTAGCTACCAGTCTTTTGTTGGAAGTTTAGATTTGATTATTGTTGCAGTATTCTTAAATCATATCTAAACAGATGGCATGCTTACAGTTGTAACTTGGATAAACTTATGGAGGATCTTTCTGGCCACTGAAGGAAGCAGATCACAGGAGTTTGTTTATGGTATTTTTTTGTTCTACTTCATTTTTCTCTGGAACATAATAATTGCCAAAACCTGTGTATCCATTTGCCAAGTCACAATGACTTCACATATGGAACTACATAGAGAACTGTGAAGTTCTCTCTTGCCATCCATGTCCAAAGTAGGACAATTGTTTTCATTTATTTATCCATGACCACTGAGTTTTTACACTACCTGCTTTTAACACAATCTCTTGGGCATTCTTTTTAATTAAAAATTTTATAAACATCAGAAATCTTCAAGTTATCAAGTGTTACAATAGAATACATTTGCCTTCACAGGTAAACCTTCCATACTCCTGATTAATTAGTAGAAAGGTTAGGTGCTCTAGTTAGTTATCTACAGACTTGCTGATAACAGACCCCAATGATTCTGCAAACTCTCCTGAATATTTTCAGGACTAACTTCTTCCATTCCTTTTTCCCTTCCTCCCTTCCCTCCTTACTTTTTCACTCTTTTTTACCTCAGGCCTTCCTACCTTTCTCATTCCTACCTTCTTGCCTCCATCCCTCTCTTTCTTCTACTTTCCTCTTTTTCTTCTTTCAATTGTTGATTTCACAAAATAGAAAGTTTTATGATAACACTTTCATACTCTTAGGATCACTTAAAAATGGTACTTGGAAGGTCCTCTGTTACAAGGATTTATTATTTATAATGATTTCAAAGTATCAATATTACTCTTGCTTCAAAAAAGACAATAAGAATTATTATTATTAACATTAATAAGTATTACCACTGTAAACTATAGAGTGGTACATGTATATTAAGACAAGACCAGTGACAATCCTGTTTAAATTTATTCAGAATCCCCTTTTTAACTTGAAAATGAAAGTGACAGCAATATAATTCTTAAGTTCAGTAAACAGAAATGGGCATTGCATGTGGGTGGAAATCACGCCTATTTATAAAATACCTTCATAACAAATGATCAGAGTAACCACAGGGTCCATATTAAAATTCCTTATACTATGAAGGGAAAAACTAGAATAAGCAAAGAATATTGATAGAGAAATGTAAACTTAACAATAACCTGTAACTATATTCTTACATTTTGACTTACATTTAAAATTTTATTATGTTGAATGAGAAACAGATTAATATGTGCAACTCAATGTGTACTATATTTATTTTGAGAATTCAAGAAATCTTCCCTGTTCTACACTGTACTATCAAATATACAGAACCAGATTTTATATTCTTAATGCATCTCTTGGTAATAAGAATCAATTGAAAGAAACTCTGTATTATTTTTAAAAATACTACACTATTAAGTTGTCTCTTAGTCATAATTTTCACATGTATATGTTCTGAGCCAGATGAAGGTGCTTTGGGAAGATCATAATTATTTGTTCAATTTAGTTGCTTTGCCTCTCTATTGACGGAATGATTTAGCAAAGCAGAATCAACAGCTGTTATGAGTACAAGATGACTCAAAGCAAGCAGTATGGGTAATACCAAGTGTGAAGTCTTAGTTTTGTAGTTTAAGAAATACTAGGGCCATGAGTGAATATCATGTGTGTTCTTTTGTGATTGGGTTACCTCACTCAGGATGATATTTTCTTGTTCCATCCATTTAGCTAAGAATTTCTCAAATTCATAGCTGAGTAAAACCCCATTGTGTAAATGTACCACATTTTTTTGTATCCATTCCTTTGTTGAAGGACATCTGGGTTCTTTCCAGCTTCTGGCTATTATAAACAATGCTGC
>NW_021620347.1:0-4122 GCF_004785775.1 Grammomys surdaster
ATGTATGTGAGTACACTGTGGCTGTCTTCAGAAACACTACATGAGAGCATCAGATCTCATTACAGATGGTTGTGAGCCACCATGTGGTTGCTGGGAACTTAACTCAGGACCTCTGGAAGAGCAGTCAGTGCTCTTAACCACTGAGCCATCTATCCAGCCCTTTCTCTATACATTCTTATACTACCATGTTTATGTGTGTCTACAGTATACAGAGTTCTCATAAAATGACAGACTTGCTATGAATCCCGGAAATGTCTTCAGCATATTTTCCAGGCACTTGAAAGTAACTTAAAGAAGTATCAGAATTCTCATGCTTGATGCATTTAGATTCACGGTGGCCTAAATTATTAAATAACCTAACTTCTCATTAGTAGATGACAAGTTGCATGCCTCAGGAGGACCCTGAGCTATATGAACAAAGACAAAGCAATTGTTAGAGGATTGTACACTTATAAAGGATTATACTCTCACAATCAGTGCTGTATCCCTTACAAAACAGCATGTAATTACAGCTTAGGCACTGTCAATCTGCCTAATTCTTTCTCCCATCTGATTTTAATATGTAATGCACTCTCAGTTGTCAGGTGAACATTAGAGTTACAGCCACTTTGTCTACACTGCTGGTAGCAATAGAAAATGAAGGGCAGAAAGAACACAAAAACTAGCTGACAAAATCAAATTTAAAGGGTTGTTATAACATTTTTTAGTTAATTTATGATTTTTTTGTAGCAAGAATAGTTTCAGAGATGAAAAGCAAATGTGCTCTTATAGATAGGATACACTAAAAACAAAGACGTGCTTTATTTTGAAGGTCTGAGAGCTTTCTGCCAATGAAACATATTGCATGAAAAAGGGAAAATGACATTAAGAGACAGACTGACTTGTTTTGTTTGAATTTAAAGAATGATAATAAATTATAGTTGAATCAAAATGTAATAGTCTTTGTAATAGTCATTTATGGTCTTTTTTATGTTGATTTGCTTGGTTTTTTTTTTTTTTGATCAAAAGCCAAACTGAGATGGTGACACTTTGATTCTTGTTTTGAAGAATGTGTTTAAACATTTAGCATTTTTATATATCAGTTTGTATATGTTTAACATAAAATTAATTAGACATACTGTATGATATTACATATGTCATTTAATTTATTTTTATACTTGTTTAAACATTAGTTTTCCTTAAAGAGAAGCAAAGCTATTCTTTTGGAATTAAAGGAGCAGGAAACTCTGTAATTCCACAATCGAAAATCATGAGAACTCATACAAGAAAATAACCTGGGATTGTTTTTTGCATGATACAGATTTCACATTGCTGAGAGCAAACTTGATTTAACAGATGTAGACAGGGCCCAAGAATGAGCTTACTATAAACTCCTGTGTGATCCTCACTTTCTAAACAGACAGAATGAGAACTGAATCTGTCAAAGTCATTCTTCCCTGGACTTCCCAATTTTGTGTCTTTGTGTTCATTATTGCTTCCCTCCTTTGCATTTACAATTAGGAAAATTGAATGAATGTTTTTAAATTGGATTAAATTATTCTCTCACACAATGTATTCTGACTACTGTTTTTGCTCCAGGTAATCCTCATAAGTCTAGCCTACTTACCCTCTTCCTCAGATCCACTCTCCCTGCTCCATTTCCTCTTCAGAAAAGAACATACCTCCAAGAGGAGACAGCCAAATAAGACCAAAGACACAAAAGGCAATAGACCTCATACTGAGTCTCGACTGGGCAACTCAATTGGAGGAAAAGAAGCTGAAAGGGTTTATGGCTCCATGGGGAGAGCAACAATACCAACCAACCAGATCTCCCAGGGTCTAAACCACAAACCTGAGAGCAAACAGGAAGGGACCCATGGCCCCAGCTGTATGTGTAGGGAAGGATGACATTGTCAGGCATAGGTGGGTGAGGAAGTCCTTGGTCCAGTGAAGGCTGGATGTGGGGTAAATCCTGGGTGTGGAGGTGGAAGGGGGAGGGTAGCTGGGGGCATATCCTCATAGAAGCAGGAGGAGTGGGGGTGCTATAGGGGGTTCCTGCAGTAGGGGGAATGGATATAGGGGATTATATCTGAATTCTTAATAAAATATCAAATTAAAAATTAAAAATAAAGAAAGGCAGGAGTGTAAAATATCATTCCTTTATTTAAATTGCCACATTCCACTTCCTGGTCCCCATATGCTTGATCAAACACATGAATGTATGATGACCATATTTTAAAGTAGCATAATGCAAAATACATGAGGTTCAAATTAAAAAGTCCAAAAATGTTAAAAGTCCAAAGTTCAAAGTCTCTTCAGAGATTCATCTAATCATGTAACTGTAATCCCCTGTATTTTCAAAACAAATAGCAAATAATATAGGCTCAAATTCACGGGAAATATACTTCATCATTCCTAAATGCCCTTATCAGGAAACACTGCACCAAAAGATGACCAAAAGCGAGCAGGGCAATCTCCAAAATCTGCATCTCCTTGCCTGGTGTCAAAGCGTTCTTCAGATCTCTGACTCCTTTCTGCTTTCTTCACTCACTACAGAACAATTCTTTCTCTTTGGCTGGTTTTACTCCCTGAAAGGAGTTTTCCTGAGCAGGTGCCCCACAGCTCTGTCACCTCAAAATCTTGGGGTCCTCAAGGTAACTTCAATATTACAGCCTCATGTTCCCATATCTGGGATCCACATATGATCTTCTGCGCATCATAAAAGACAGTGGGTCATTTCTACAACTCTTCCCTCTATAGCACTCTAGGTTCTGGTTGACTCCAGTCTGCTGCAGCTGCTGCTGATTGTCTTTCTACTCATCCCATGGCACTGACATCTTCAATATGCTGTGTTCTCCTGCTGCAACTACTCTTCATTGCTTTCCTCACATACATGCCCTTCATGGGACCAAGCCTTAGCTGTTCTCCACGACACATTCATGCCTTAAAACCGGTGCTATGTTGGTGATATTTACAAATGATGAAGACCAGCTGAACCACCAGGTACATCCTTGGCTATCTCTGGAACACAGCTTTATTTTCCTCTCAGAAAACAAACCCCAGAAGATTTCACCTCACTGATGCTGGTCTGTTCTTCACTACCACTAATTTTTTAACTATAGTTAACAGTATAAACTGTGGCAATAGTCCTTTCTAGTCTTGCCTCTAAAGCCAGAGGCACATGGAAAAAGTTGCTGAGATCTGCTGCTTTCTGGGGCTGGAACATGGCCCTTCTATTACATTATAACCAGCTTTCTAATTTTCAACAACTTCACTGCCTAAGCTTGGTGGTACTGGAACTTACTCGATAGTTTAACCTTGAACTCAGAGATCTGCATGGCTCTGTCTCTTCAATGCTGGGATTAAGGTGTGTGTGTTTGTGGCAATTTGACTTAACCTAAGTTTTTCTTTACCTACAACTTGTTCTGGACCAGGATGACTTAAACTAGAAATCTGCTTGAATCTCATCTCCTGGGATTTAAGGCATGTACCCCCATGCCTGGACATAAGTATTTCCTTTTAGATCTTAAATTGAAAACCCAGAATAGTAATGACAATCTATCCTTCGTCAATTTGACACATACATGTATCTCCTTGTGTCCACATAAAAACAATAACCAGGTAATAATAGTGCCTATCATGATACAGTTCTCCTTCATACAACTTCACATCCATATGATTAGGTGGATGGAATCTTCCCATAACATGACCATTTCTTTAATACCATCAGATATCTTTCATCACAGGATTTACCTTCATTTAACTTCCTGGTAAGCCTTCACTTTTTGAACCTAACATTTTATATTTTTCCTTTCTAAGATTACTAAGCATAATCAACACAATCATCATGAGAGTAAACACAGGCCAAAGGCTATACTTGGCTTTCCTGAGACTTTATTTATCAATCCAATCAACATAAACCTCCCTACCTTAGCCTCAAGGACACTCTTCAGACATGGGAAAAAGACACCAACATTCTTAAGCAAAAATCATTAAAACTATATACAAAAGTCAAATCACCCTTAGTACATATGTGTGTGTTCCATATTTCTACTAGAATGGACCATTAAGTTCCACTTAATACATGTAGCAATCCAAAGTCTAAAAATCCACATTGCTCCAAACAAAAACATAGTCAATCCT
>NW_021620348.1:0-3925 GCF_004785775.1 Grammomys surdaster
AAACAACAATATTGATTATAGAATGTAATGGGGTGTCATAATAATAATAATAATAACAATAGCAATAATAATAATAACAATTATAATAACAATAACAATAATAACTTTAACAATAATAATAACAATAATAATAACAATGATAACAATAACAATAATAACAATAATAATAACAATAACAACAATAATAACAATAATAATAACAATGATAATAACAATAACAATAATAACAATAATAATAACAATAACAACAATAATAACAATAATAATAACAATAACAACAATAATAACAACAATAAGAAGAACAACAATAATAACAATGATAATAACAACAATAATAATAACAATAACAACAACAATAATAACATTAACAATAATAATGATAACAATAATAATAACAATAATAACAATGATAATAACAATAATAACAATAACAATAATACTGATAATGACAATAACAATAACAATAATAACAATGATAATAATAATAACAATAATAATAACAACAATAATAACAATAAGAGCAATAATAATAACAATAATAACAATAATAATAATAACAACAATAATAACAATCACACTGTTTGAACCTGGAGGCAGTTCTGTGTCTCCGGATGGGCCGCCCTCAGTCAGAGTCCATCAGTGTCTCAGTCCCTGTAGTGAGGACACATTACTAATTAAAATAGTAACGATAATCTAATAAAATAATGTGAAAATGATCTAATAATATCATGACGTGAATAATAAAAGACATGAATAATAACAATAACATGATGAGTACATAAGTAATAACAATATTATACATAAATAATAATGATATGCTAAATAAATAATAAGATACAATAAATAATAAAATTACATGACATAAATAATAAAATAGAGAAATAATAAAAATAATATAATAAATAAATAAATAATAAAATGATACTTTAAATAATAGTAATATAATATAATCAATGAATAATAAAATTATATGATAACATAAATGACAAAACAAAAAAATAATAAAAATAATTTATTAAATAAATGATAGTATAATATAGTAAACACATAATAAATTTATATCTTAACATAAATAATAAAATACAGAAATCATAAAAATAATATAATGAATAAACAAATGATAAATAATAATATTGTAAATAAATAAATAATAAAAATAATATATCAAATAAATAATAATAAAATATAATAAATAATAAAATTATATGATAACATGAATACTAAATACATAATAAAAATAATAAATTAAATAAATAAATAATAAAAATAGTGTTACAAATAAATAAATAAATAATAAAAATAATATATCAAATAAATGATAATAAAATATAATCTATAAATAATAAAATTATATGATAACATAAATACTAAATACATAATAAAAATAATCAAATGAATAAATAAATAATAAAAATAATATTGTAAATAAATAAATAATAAAAATGATACATTAAATAAATAATAAAATATAATAAAATGATAGGATAACATGAATAAGAAAATAAATAAATATTAAAAATAATATAATAAATGAATATTAAAAACATAATAAATAAAGTATAGAACAATATAGTATTAACGTTGTTAATGAAATAATCACAAGAGCAGTAGTGATATTCGTCACATGACACTAATACATGTATTATAATATTATAACAACAATAATAAACTGTATTATTGATATTATCAATATAATAATAACATAATCTGGACAATAATATTGATAGAATGATGGTAATAAAGTAAAAATAATAATAATATTAATCAAATTTGTAAGATGTTTGAGTAACGTGAAGTATCTAGAGTGGGCTCCTCCCTGTGTGAGTTTTCATAAATACTTACAGGCTGAAAGTGATAACAGCAATAATAATAATAATAATAATAATAATGATATATTGTTATAAAATAATAATAATAATGATAACGAAAAATGATAATAAAATTAAATAAAATAACATTAACGATATTAATAATATATTAATAATTGTAATAATAAGTTAAATACATAATATTAATGACATGAATTTGTTAATTATCATAATAATAAAGAAAATAAAATCATGTTGATGATATTAATTTAATAATTACAAGTATAAATTAAATAAGTATTGATGGCATTAATATAATATTCATATTAATAAATTCAATGAAATAATATCAGTGTTATGAATATTATATTAATAACTGCAGCAATAAAACAAATGAAATAATTTTGATGATATTAACATAATATTAATAACCATAACAATAAATTAAATTACATAATGCTGACGATATTAATATAACATTAATAATCATAATAATAAATTAAATGACATAATGTTGATCTTAATATAATTATAATAAAAAATAAATAAATATCGATGATATTAATATAATAATAATAAATTCGATAAAATAATGTTAATGATGTTAATAGAATGATTACAATTATAAATTAAATAAATATCGATGCATTAATATAATAATTATAATAATAAATTCAATAAAATAATATTAGTGATATGAATACTATATTAATAATTGCAGTAATAAATCAAATAAAATAATTTTGATATTAAGATAATATAGTAAATTCAATAAAATAATGTTAATGATGGTCATATATTAATCATCATATTAATAAATTAAATAAAAATGCTGACGATATTAATATAACATTAATAATCATAATAATAAATGACATAATGTTGATATTAATATAAAAATTATAATAATAAATAAATTAATATTGATGATATTAATATAATAATACATTCAATAAAATAATAATAATAAATTCAATAAAATATTACTAATGATGGTAATATAATAATCATAGTCATAACAGTAAATTAAATAACACAATGTAGATATTAATATAATAATTATGATAAAAATAAATAAATATTGATGATATTAATATAATAATAATAAATTCAATAAAATGATGTTAATGATGGTATATCATATTGATCATAATAATAAATGAAATAACTTAAGGCTGATATTAATATAATAAATACAATTATAAATTAAATAAGTATTGATGGTATTAATATAATATCAATAATAATAAATTAAATGACATAATGTTGATATTAACATAATATTAATAATCATAATAATAAATGACATAATGTTGATATTAATATAATAATTATAATAAAAAAATAAATATTGATGATATCAATATAATAATAATAAATTCAATAAAATGATGTTAATGATGGTAATATCATATTGATCATAATAATAAATGAAATAACTTAAGGCTGATATTAATATAATAAACACAATTATAAATTAAATAAGTAATGATGGTATTAATATAATATCAATAATAATAAGTTAAACGACATAATGTTGATATTAATATAATATTAATAATCATAATAGTAAAACAAAGTAATGTTGATGATATTAATATGTTAATAATCATAATAATGAATTAAATACATAATGTTGGCGATATTAGTAGAATATCAATAATAATAATAGTAAATTAAACAAAATAATGTTGATGATAGTAATATATTAATAATCATAATAATGAATTAAATAACATAATGTTGATGATATTAATATAATATTAATAATCATAAAAATAAATTAAATGACATAATGTTGGCATTAATAGAATAATTATAATAAAAATAAATAAATATCGATGATATTAATATAATACTAAAATAAATAAAATAATAATAATAAATTAAATAAAATAATGTTGATGATATTAATATAATATTAACAACCATAATAATTAATAATTAAATTAATATAATATTAATATAATAATAATGAATGAAAAAATAATGTCGATTTTAATGTAATAATTATAATAAAAAAAATAAATATTGATGATATTATCATAATAATAAATTAAATAACATAATGCTGATGATATTAATATAATAATAATAATGAATTAAGTAACATAATG
>NW_021620349.1:0-24147 GCF_004785775.1 Grammomys surdaster
TGACATATATATATATAATATCATAATGATCCTAGATGAATTTGAATTATTTTATGTGTTGGGATATACATATTATTTAGGAATTTAAATTTAAGTCAACTTAGAATTCATTATGGAAAGTAGTGTATAGCAAGTATAAGTTATAAAATTAGTATAATAATGAAATAAATCTATATAACATCCTTTGTAGAGTTTTTGTTTTTTACAGAAGTGTCCATGTAAGCAATCCTTGGTAGTTGTCTCCAGAGTGTGAATTTCTCTGTGGCATTAAAATATTTCATATTCCCTTGGGCACTTGCTATAAATGTGTATGACAACTGCTTTTATGCAGGTGAGCAAAAGAATAACATTTTAATCCTCGCACTAAAAGAATTGGTCACAGGAAAAATGTGACTTGAATTACTAAAAAAATAAATAAAAGAAGAAAGAAATTGTACTACTTATAACATGGTCATGTCCTACATGATGGCATGTGTTCTGTTCAACATATATCATTCTGAAAGGGGACCGTAATGGGACAGACAAGCTGTGGAACTTTGCCTAGGCTTAAGTCCTCTGTGTACTAAGAGGGTCGCTACTAATGAATACTGTGTATAGGAGTGCTCCTGTATCTTTAAGGGCCTTGTTATTATAGATGGAATGATAAGAGGATGACATATTTTCTTTCCTTTTCCTCTTTTTAATGGAAGTCTTTAGAACTTCTTGTTGGTACAGTAGATACTAGGGAAACTAAAGTAATAAATTCAAAATGCACCGGAATTTGGATCTAAGTTGAAAATATACTGTCTATTCTGATATTTTCAAAATCCATATTTAATGTAAATACCAGATGCTGATAAATAACACCATCATGTCCTGGAGAGAATGACATTTATATAGGAGCATTAAATTTAGGGATAATTTATTTTTCTCATTTTATTTTATACTATACTAAACTACATTGCGTATTCTTAACTGTAAGTTAAGAAAATGTCTAATACTTATATAAGAAAACATAATACCTTTATTTTAAATGTATAATGTATAATACTTTGATGTATATATAAAACAACTCAATATAAGCTTAAAACTATTTCATTTAGATGACCTTTACACATTTATAGAATTAAAAGTATGCTAAAGTATACTAGTTCCTTATTGACTGCTAAATTATGTATATTATTTAATGTAAAATTGACATTGGACATGGTTAACAATGACACTAAGTATTTATGTACAATTTGAAGTTAAAACTTAAGGGTTCCTCAGAAAGTCAGTTGTGTTAGATGGTGTCTTGCTGGGGCAAACACATGGAGTGTTTTCCTAAAGTGGACACAGGTGAAAGACTAAGGCAGAATTGTGAAGGAAACTTTCACTGAAGCAGAGACATGAGAAAGGATGTTCTGCTAAAGCAAGCATGTAAAAGGACACATGATGAATGATTCTTTGCCAAGGACAGACATGTATTCGTCTCCTTAAGTTTTGTAGTTGAGCTCCACTAGTTGGGAACTCTATAGAGAGAAATGCATTTTTTTCTGGTTGTGTGCTGAAATTTCTTGCCTCTTCCATGGATTCAGGCTGACTAGGAGAGTGATGTCAGCTGAGACAGACACAGGAGCTGAGGCAAAACATATGCTGAGGCAAGACATCTCCTGAGGTAAGACCCGTGGAGGACACGTGATGTTAGGAAGCTATAAAAAGGACTTGAAGAACAGTGAAGGAGGATGAACTTGGCTTTCTTATAGAGCTAGAAGTGCAAAGCTTGTGGGTCTGGTATCTTCGCTGATCTTTGGTTTTCTGAAAACTTCTGGTCTTCCTCCTGGTCCCTCCTGCTAATTTGTGCCTGGTAGTTGCTCCATAAAACCATTTCTAAACAGGCACATTTCCCTCTTATCCTTTCTTTTCCACATCATTCCTCACACCTCTGGTGTGTGATAAGATAGAAAGAAGGTTAGTTAAACTATTTAAGAACCATCATTAAAAATAAGGTTTTAAAAAGTTAAAGTGATGCTTACAAGCCGGGGCCTATCATGACTGCCCTCTGAAACGCCTAACAAGCAGGTGAACGAGTCAGATGCAGACCTTTACACCCAACGAATGGACGGAAGCTGGTGAACCCTGTGGTTGAATACGGAAAAAGCTGGAGGAATCTGAAGAGGAGGGTGATCCTGTAGGAGGACCAGCAGTCACAACTAACTTAGACCCTTGAGATCTTTCAGACACTACACAACCAATCAGGCAGCATACACTAGCTGATATGAGGCACTCAACACATATACAGCAGAGGACTGCTGGGTCTGGGTTCAGTTAAAGAAGTTGAACCTAACCCCTTCAAGATATTGGAGGCCCCAGGGAGTGGGGAGGTCTGGTGGGTGGGGGTGGGGGCTATGGGAACCTCTTGAACACATCACGGGAAGGTATGAGAAGTGGAACAAAGGGTAGACCAAGAGTGGGATAAAGTCTGGACTGCAAAAAAGATTAAAGAATAAATAAAAGTATTTTAAAATGTATAGTCACAACAATTAATAGGTAATGACTGAAAACTCAAAGTCTGCCTTATATGAAGTGAATTTATATCATTCCAAACCTCATCTTCTAAAAATAATTTGTAATTTTTATACTCTAATTGTGTCCTCGTCTGTTTAGGGAGCCAGATTTAATTATTGTCATTTCTTTTATGTAAGATGAGATAATGTTCATAGAATTATGACTATAATGCTCTTTATAACATCAGCATAATTTTGGTTCTTACTTTGCATATTAGATGTTTATCATCCCCTAAATAAAGCTATGGCCATGTCTTTATACTCAATTCCAATCACTGTTTGTATTTTCAGAGCATGTGTCACAATGTAGGACATAAGCCGTACAGAAACAAATATATTGTATATTATATAACATAGATGAACATTACCCAAAATTGTTGAGAAATTATAATCCCTTGATATCAGATATTTCATAAGAATCATGTCTACACATTATAGTTTGGAGTAGGGTCATGAACTAGTTATAAGTGAGCAAGAATCAAGAGGAATTCTTCTGCTACTCATGACAGGTCTTACTATCAACATGTACAGAATGTAAGCAAACAGAAATAGTAGATGAAGAAATGTAATGGAAATGCAAGGAATGAAAGTATGCTTATCTGCAGATGATTCAAGTTTGTACATAGAAGATTCAGCCAGAAAAATATCTAAAGTTGATAAAATCTTTGGCAAAAAATATGGTGGTAGATGAAATTACCATATTATATCTTGCAACATTCTTGTAACAATAACCATTTTTATAAGAACTACAATCATTAATTCTGTGTGGAAGTATAATGATTAATATGCTTAAAATAGTTGACCCAACAATATATAAATCGGTTGTTCCCATTAGTTTTTTTGTCAATGAAACACAAGGTAAACTCATTTGGTAAGAGACAATACCAATTAAGAAGATATGGTCTTCAAATTATCATGTACAAATATCTGTAGGACATTTTCTTGATAAATAATTCATGTAGTAGCACCCAGCCTATTGTGGATGGTGTTACTCATTGGCATTTGACTTTTGGTTGTATAGGAAGCAATCTGATTGTGCCAAAGAGACATGCCAGTTAGCAGGATACCTCTATAATTCTGTTTTAGTTCTTGGTTCCAGGTTCCTGCCTAGAATTTCTGCCATAACTTCCCTTCATAATGACCTGTTAGATATAAGATGAAATTAAATATTTCCCTTAAGTTTGTCATGTTTATGACAACAACAGAAAATAAACTAGGACAATTGTTTATATAAATTATTTTCAGGTGTTAAATTTTAAGGGAAAGATTAGTTTGAAGGCTTTCATATATCATATCTATCTATCTATCTATCTATCTATCTATCTATCTATATCTATCTATCTATATATCGATATCTATATCTATCTATCTATCTATCTGTATCTGTATCTGTATCTGTATCTATATCTATATCTATATCTATCTATATATATATATATATGTTCTAAAAACTAACACTCTGAAACAATTAACCAAATAAACTCATTTTAAAAGTTACTAGGATTAAAACTCAGGATTAATGTAAAATAAAACAATTATTTTTACAAAACTATGCTTACTAAATAATGGTTTTCCTTGCAGCTCTCAGGACATCCAGTGTGGGCTCTGCATATTGAAAATGTTGTTAAAAACAAAGAAAAGATAATGTTGTTGATGTAATAAAATATTATGTAAATTGATGGAAGGAATCTAGTGGGAGTAATAAACCATGAAGAGAAAAGATCTTAAAAGGTTGGTTTTCTACAATAAAGACATTTGAGTCCTGGAATATGTTCATAGCCTATTTTATGTGTTTATTAAAATGTAAAATGTTATGTTTAAGTCTTGTATCTGTAAGTGGATTTGTAATGATAAATAAGTCATGCTTTTTGCTAAAGAACAGATCAACTATTTCCCTGTTGAAAATGTCATTATAAAAATGCTTTGAAGAAATGTGTTATGTTCACAGTCATGTCATCTTTATTAAAATATCATCACTATCTCACCTTGTTCTTCACTGCCTTTCAAGATTTTGTTGCTACATTTTTTTTCAGTTTCTTTTATTCTTGATTTGATTATTACAGATATCCTATTGAACAGAATAGCAGAAATGACTTATTTCAAGAAAGAAATTTTAATAACCAAATCAAGCATGTGTCAGATGTACAGAATTTAGTGTCCTTAGATATGCCTCAAAAGTTAGAAACTGAAGCTATTTTTTAAACTCTTTTGCATTAGCAACATATATTATGTGTTTTCTTTGAGAAGGGATAAAGTTTTCATGGCTCTTTATGAGAGAAACTTTGGGAGACTGAGAGACAGAAAATCAATAATTAACCAAGTCCCCAAAACAGGGGTGTGAACAAGAATGGGAAAATATCTATTTATTAAGAAAAAATGAAAAAAGATAATTGAGAGTGGGAGGGTTTCCAAGGAACAATTGTCATCCTGCTGCCTTGCTCAGTGGTCTTTTAGGAGAAATGGGATATTGGATAAAAATTGAGTTATACTGCTTTGTAAATGGTCATTACTTAATGCAGCATTAAACAATTGCATAGTCTAGATACCCTTTGAATGACTTTCCCAGATTATTGAAGAAGTGATCCTGGATAATCTAATCAGAAACAAAATTAAATAACAAAATTTACTTCTGTGGACTCTCTTCCCTTATTTGTTTGTATGTTGCAAGTCAAACTACTTCACTTGCTTGGTCCTAGGCTTCCTGACTAGTTGATAAACAAATATGGGCCCACATCCTATAGAGAAATAATTTCTGTCTCACTGTTAAATTTATAGTGCTAAAAAACATTCTGGTGAGTCCTGAATATATTAAAAATTATTAGTGTGGACTTGAAAAAATTCAACTATATTTCAAAAGTATCAATATTAACAAATTTTATGTGTGTGTTTATATAATTGATATTTTTTTGAACTCCTGTCTTCCTAAGCAATTATCTACCTCCTATCATGACTGGATGTTTTCTTTAGGATTTGATTTTATTTATGAACTGTGTGTGTGTGTGTGTGTGTGTGTGTATGTGTGTGTGTGTGCCCACCATGGTAGACAAGTATAACAGATTGCTGGAGCTATGACCTTCGTCATAGGAGGGCTGACAATTACACTGGGTCTTGTACAAGAGCAGCAAGTTTTCATTATCACCAAACAATCATTTCAGCCCCTAAGAGTATTCTATATAAAAATATCCATTTGTAGTGCAAATTTCCTTTTATCTGGAAGTATGTCCTAATTTCACGTGAAATTATTTAGAAACGTGAAGGAAGTAGTGACAGAAGAAAAACTTTGATTCAGGCACCAAGTACAACTTTGTAATGAGATTTTTCTCCTCCAGCTTTAGTGCTTATTAGATGATATGCCTGATAAAAAACAAATATATCTTTGTTTTTGTTTATTTGATGTTGACAGGGAGTCTCTGTGTGTAGCCCTAGCTACCCTTGAACACAAAGATCCTCTGCCTCACAAGTGCTGAAATTAAAGGCATACATCATCATGCCCAGTTATATGTTTATTTATACAACTTAGTTAATATAGAATCATTTCTTGGTTATAATACATGAGTGCAAAAATTCACTAAAAATATTTTAGCTCTAACATGTAAAAATCTTGGAAATTATAAATTTTGAGAAACAGATAACTCAAAACAATGTTTTTCACTTTTTCTTGTGCTTAACAGAAATTACAAGACTTTCAAGCAACTAGAGTCCAAAAAGATAGATACTTGCAAATGATAACTTCCCATCATAACTTCTATGAAGAGGAAACTCCTGGGGCCATGGTAAGTAACCTTACTCATGTGAATATTCTGATAAACTGTAAGAGTAAAGGATTACACAGAAAACTGGCAATCTCAAGAAGCTTGATCTACTCCAGAATCTCAAGTGAATATGGAAAAAAAATGTCTCTGAATTTTTAAATAAGGAAAGAGCAAAGCAGGCATCTCTGAATACATTTAAATTATTCTCAACATCAAGGTCAAGATACCAAGTAAATCATTGTACAGAGCAAGGCCCTTCCTCCTCCCAACCCCTTACCACTTGTGGCAGGTAGATGAGCTGGCTTTGAGGGCATGAAGGCAGGAGAGCTGACTCTGCCCTTTGCAGGCTGCAGCATTAGGTGAGCTAGCTGGATACTGCTGGAGAGTTCACCTTGGTTGTGTGGGCCCAGAACTGACAGGCTGATCCAGGACTTTGAATTAGCCCACTCCAACATTTGCCTCATCTATTATCTGCTTCTATTTGTAAAAGGCTGGTCCTGAGGATACAAACTGCATGATCTTCATGGCACAGGGCAACAACAGGATATATAAGCAGAGTTCTAGTGAGGATCAAGTATAGATAATATAGCAGAAGCCAAAGGCCTTGAAACAGACAAATGATTCTTTACAAATGATCATTTATAAGTAAAGATCTGAGGGCAAAAGGTATACTATGTGACATACTACACCTTTCATAACAAGTTTTTTCTTATTCTATCCTATTTTATTTTCTGTTGAGGGGCAAGGTTTCAAGACCAGAGGGCATGTATGATGGGACAAGGGTATGAATAATTATGCAGAATGTGAAATTAATAAAGAAACAGGAAAAACTCTTATAAAAGATATAGCAAAAATAATCATCCTGAAGTTGAACAAGATTATCCAACAGAAAAATAAAAGATTCCCCAAAGAAGGCAGAAGAATCAGAGACACACTTGTTTTTAAATTCAGGAGTCCCATGAAAATATTGAACACTAAAGCTATAAAATATATGCAGAGGACTTGGTGCAGACTCATGTAGGCCCAGTGATGGTTGCATCAGTCTTTGTGAGTTTGAATGAGTTTTGACAAGTCATTTAAGAAGACTGTTATCATGGGGTCCCCCATTTCTCTGTTTCTCCTACTATTTTGCATCCCAATCTGTGGGGATTCCTGAGGACATATGAAAGTGATTTGATAAAAATACGTCATTTAGAGAGATCTCTGAGTAACATCTAACTGTGATTCTCTCTATTTGTTCCCATATCCTTCAGGGGGAAGTCTCTCTGATGAGGGTTGAATAAGTCACAAATATATGAGCACAGAAGAACATGTTTAGGAATAATTTTATTGTTACTGTCTTTAGACAGGTTTCACCTTAGGTCTTTGGACCATCTAGACTCTATTTCCTGGTCACCCAGGTGGCATCATGTATGGGTTCCTACTTATGGAGTAGGACTTAAGTCAAATTAGCCACTAGTTAGCAAAGAATTCTCACAAGGTTTATCTCACTATTGTCCTAGCATATTTTGCATACTGGATGGATTATAGATCAAAGATTTTGGTTTGATAGTGTTCACTTTTCTCTTCTGGTAGCCTATAGAGTACATTCCTGAGTCATAGATAATAGAGCGTGGGGGGTAAGGTTCTGTGTAGGAATTGCACAACATCTCCATGTTCAATAAGGTGTGCTAGTGTACTGTTCGGCAATTGGGTCTCGCTGTAAGTGTTTTTTTAGAGCAATCTATTGTCTTGGCAACAGCCTGCCTGGGTTATTTGGAAATTTCCTTTCAGCAAAAAACTCAATTGAATGAAACCAAGTCCTGCAGTGGAAGCTTCTATTGGTGACAAACGATGGCCAGAAGTGGGTCCATGTTTCACATTTTCTGAAGATTTCATTACGATTGCCTTTATATCTTATAAGAGATTTCTACTCCACCAGGTTTTCATAGTGCCATTCAAATGCTTTTCAGCTCTAGTAGTATCTCACCTTCTTCCCTCCCTTTATCCTTTCCCCATTTCTGTTTTCCATCTGATCCTCTCATTCTAATCCCCAATCTGCATAGTGTCAGCCCACCAATAAATTCTCTCTCTCTCAGAGAGGTCCATGTATCCCCTTGGTCCCTTCCATTATGCCTAACTTCTCTACATCTACAGACTGTAGCTTGGATACCATTTACTTAATATCCACATATAAGCAAATACATACCATATGTATCCTTCTAAGTCTGGGTTATCTCACTCAGCCTGATAATTTACCTAGGTCCATTCATTTCCCTGCAAATTTCAAATATCATTTTTGTTATATAATAGACCTGAGAAATTCTCCATTGGGTAAATATACCACATTTTGTTTATCTATTCTTCTGTTGAAGGGCATCAGGGTTATTTCCAATTTTAGTCTATTATGCATATAGCATCAGTGAACATGGATGAACAAGTGTCTCCAACGTAGGACAAAGAACCTTTTGGGTATATACCCCAGGAGTGGGGTAGCTTGATCTTGAAGTAGATCGTTACACATTTTTCTGTGGAAATATTCATATTGATCTCCATAGGAACTGTACTAGTGTACAGTCCCACCAGCAATGAAGAAATTTTTCATTTGTTCCACAATCTCACCAGCAGGAGCTAGGACTGCTATTATTGATCTTAGTGATGATGAGAAATGTAAGATTGAATATCAAAGTAGTTTTGGTTTGCATTACTCTGATGGCTAGAGATTTTGAACATTTAAATGTTCTCAGCCATTTGAGTTTCATCTATTGAGAATTCTCGATTTAGATCTATTTTGTTTGTAGATCATCTCTCTTGAGTTCTTATATATTTTGGATAGTTTCACCATCTTATATGTGGATTTGGTAAAAATCTTTTCTCATTCAATAGGTTACGTCTTTTTTGAATAAAGCCATCATTCTTTGCCTTACCGAGACTTTTCAATTTTATTAGTTCTTATTTGTTAATTGTTGACTATATTGTCTGTTCTAAAAGTATTCTGTTTAGAAAGTTGTCTGGATTGCCAATATGTTCAAGGATATTTCCTGTCTTATCATCTATTAATTTCAGTGTGGTGGTTTATGTTGAGGTCTTTGATCCATTAGGATTTGGGATTTGTGCAATAGCATACGTATGGATCTATTTGCATTTTACTCCATAAAGACATCATCCAGTTAGATTAGAACCATTTGTTGAAGATTTTTTTCCAAGGTGAATTCATTTACACTATGGAATGCTATTCAGCTATTAAGAACAAAGGCTTCATGAATTTTGAAGACAAATTGGTGGAACTAAAAAAATATCATCCTGAGTAAGGTGATCCACTCTCAAAAGAATATGCATGGCATGTACTTACTTATAAGTGGATATTAGCCACAAAATATAGAATAATTCATGATACATTCCACAGACCCAATGAAGTCAAACAAGAAGGCATAGCAGGGATGCTTGAATCTCACTTAGAATAAGGAATACAATGTCAAAAGAGGCAAACGATGGAGGGAACTTGGTGGAAGAGGGGATGAAAGAGGGAAATGGGAAGGGGTCAATATTAGCAGTGAGGAGAGTCAGGAAAGAGAGCCACATAGCCATGATAAAGAATGGAAATCCAAAAATAATAGGAATGGGCAGGTGGGGGCTATCTCCAGGATATTACAGAGACCTGTGATCAGCGAGCCATTCCAGAATCAATGGTGGTGACTTCAGCTGTGACTAGCAGCATTGCAGACATGGAGCTTCAAGATCCTACCTCGTATAGCTAGGCAGAAGCCCCATTGAAGGGATCAGTACACCAATCTATCCACAAAATCTACACCCCAAAATGTATCCTTCTAAAAGAAATCCAGGGACAGAGGATGGAGCAGAAACTAAGGCAATGGCCAGCCAATAACTGGCCCAGTTTGAGACCCATCTGTTGTGGATTTGGTCTAATGCTTGTATTATATTAATTGGGTTCCCAAAATTGCAAAAGATCCCACTTTTAATATGCTGAGGGACCCTACCCCCAGTTGGTTCTGATTGGTAAATAAAGTTGCTGGCAGCCAATGGCTGGGCAAAAAGATGGAGGCGGGACATTAGAATTCATAGGCAAGGGGAGGCTGAGAGAGCTAGATTTAAAACCACCATGCCAGGAAAAGAGAAAGATCAACCCTGAGAAGTGCAGAACAGAAAGACAGCCAACATGTAAGAGCCAGGAAAGAGTGGCCCCAGGGTTCCCCTCTACTGGGTGTAGGGTAGCCAAGCTGCAATATAGATTTGAGTAAGTTATGAGTTAGGAATATTGGAAGGGAGAGTGTGTTAGCTGCATTGAGGTTTGACAGTAGACCAGCCATTGAGCAGTTTAAAGCATATTAAAACAGAAGCTGTATGTGTGCGTTTTTCATTAGGGAACTCAAAAAATTGGGGTGGGTAGTGGAGAAGGCACTGCTGCTGCTGGGTTGATTTGAGCAGGATTAATTGGCAACTGCATTACCCATCCAATGGGCAAGCACCACCGATCCTTGATATTATTGTGTTTGGAGAAAGGAGTCTAGCATGACTGTTCTCTGAGAGGCTCCATCCATCAGCTAACTCAGAAAGATGCAGACACCCACAGCCAAACAGTGGGTGCAGCTTTGGGACTTATATGGAAGAATAGGGAGAAGAATTGTAGGCCCAAATGTGATAGGAACTCCAGAGGAAGACCAACAGAGGCACCTAATATAGGCTCTTGGACTCTCAGAGACTGAACCACAACCCAAAGAGAATACATGGCTTAAACCTAAGCTTCCCTGCATATATATATATATATATATATATATATATATATATATATATATATATGTGGCTTGGTATGTGGTTTCTGATCAACTAGAGCAGGGACTATCCCAAAACATTTCACCTGTCTGTGGAATATGTTCTTCTAACTGGACTGCCTTGTCTTGCCTCAGTGGGAGAGGAAGCACCTAGAATCACAGAGACTTGATGTGCTGGGGTGAAGGGATGACCAGAAAGCCCCTTCCACTC
Organism: Grammomys surdaster; assembly: GCF_004785775.1. Lineage (NCBI taxonomy): Eukaryota > Metazoa > Chordata > Mammalia > Rodentia > Muridae > Grammomys > Grammomys surdaster. The sequence goes on from NW_021620349.1 coordinate 11,258, forward strand.
AGAGGGAGAATTATAAGAGGGGGTTAACAGGATAGCTTTCCTGAGCTTGATGTAAAGTGAATAAATTTTTTAAAAAGGTATACAGAATACCAAATGATTGTAACAGAAAAGAAAATCTCTCTGCTGCATAATAATCAAATTACTAAACATACAGAACAGAGAAAAATAGTAAAAGCTGCAAGATAAAATAACCAAGTAACATATTAAAGCAAACCTATTAGAATTAGAGTTGATTTCTCAATGGAGAGACTAAAAGGCAGAAAGGTCTAGACAAATGTTCTGTAGACTATAAGATTTCACATAGGTCAGTCCTGACTACTTTACCCAACAAAATTTTCCATCATCATAGAAAATACAAGATATTCCATGATAAAGTCAAAGTTAAATGATATCTATCTACAAAACCAGTCTTATAGAAGGTACTAGAAGAAAAATTCCAACCTAAAGAGATTAACTTCACAGATGTAAATATAGGGGCTTAATAATCTCATACCAGCAAAATCAAAAGAATCTCCACCCCTCCCCGCAAACTTTATACTCACATACAGACTATCGCCACCAACAAAACAACAGTAAATCAGCAATCATTGGTCTTTGGTGTCTCTCCATATCTCTGGTCTAAATTCCCAAATAGAAAGAAACAACCAACCAAATGTATGTGAAAATAAGATCCATTATATTTTGTATCTCATAAAAACACCTCAACATCAAGGATATGTATCACCTCAGAGTAAATGGTTATAAAAAGATATTCCAAGCTAATTGACCTAAGAAGCAAGATGGCATAACCATTCTAATATCTAATAATATAGATGTCAAGCCAAAACTATTCTAAAGTGACAGAGAAGATAGCTAGATATTCATCAAAGGAAAAATCCACCAAGGTGACATTTCAATTTTTTAATTGGATATTTTATTTATTTACATTTTAAACGTTATCCCCTATTCCAGTTTCCCCCCTGCAAACCTCCTATCCCATCCCCCCTTACCCTGCTTCTATGAGAGTGCTCCCCCACCCACCTACCCACTCCTGCCTCACTGCCCTAGTGTTCTTCTACACTGGAGTATCAAGCCTTCATAGGACCAAGGGCATCCCTGCCCACTGATGCCAGATAAGGCCTCTTCAGCTCCTTCAGTCCTTCCCCTAACTCCACCTTTGGGCCTCTGTGCTCAGTCCAATGGTTGGCTGCTAGCATCCGAATCTTTATTGGTCAGAATCTGGCAAATCTTCTCAGGAGACACCTGTACCATGCTCCTGTCTGCAAACGCTTCTTGGCATCTGCAATAGTGTCTGGGTTTGACTCTATATGGGATGGATCCCCAGGTGGAGAATTTTCTGAAAGGACTTTCCTTTAGTCTCGGCTCCACTCTTTGTCCTTGTATTTCCTTTAGACAAGAGTAATTCTAGGTTAAAATTATGGAGATGAGTAGGTGGTCTCATTCCTCAACCAGGAAGCCATACCTAACCTCTAGATATGGTCTCAACAGGATTCCCCTCCCCTTTGTGGGTTATTTCAGCTAGTGTTATCCCTGTGGAGTCCTGAGAGGATCTTGCTTTGCTGGAATCTAAAACTTTCTGGTTGCCAACCCCAGTTCCCTGCCCTGCATTGCTACACACCTCTGTTCAATTTCTTGACCCTCTGTACATCTCCTCCATCTCTTCCTACACCTAATTCTTCTCTTCTTTTTCCCCTCCTCTCTCTTCTCTTCCTCCCAAGTCTGTCCCACCCTCTATTTTCCTTGATTATTTTGTTCCCTCTTCAAAGTAGGAAGACTCTTTGGTCCTCTTGAGCTTCATGTGGTCCATGAATTGTATCGTGGGTATTCTATGCATGCTCTTTGACTAATATCCACTTATCAGTGAATGAGTGGTCTTTCGTGACTGAGTTGCCTCACTCAGGATGATATTTTCTAGATCCATTCATTTGCCTGCAAATTTCATGAAGTCATTGTTTATAATAGCTCAGTAGTATTTCATTGTGTAAATGTATCACATTTTCTGTATCCATTTCTCTCTTGAAGGGTATCTGGGTTGTTTTCAACTTCTGGCTATTATAAATATGGCTACTATGAATGTAGTGGAGCATTTGATTCTCAATATCTATAGTATAAACATAGGACACACTAGATTGTAAAAGAAACACTACTATAGCTTAAATTACATATTGATCTTCATAGACTGATAGTGGGAATTTTTAATACTCAACAATTATCACTGAACAAGTCATCCAGACAAAACCTAAATTAAGAAAATGTTGGTATTATCTGACATTATAAACCAAATAGACCTGACAAATAATTACAGAACATTTCAGCCAAGCACAAAAGAATATTTATTCTTCCAAACAACTCATGAAACTTTCTCTAAATAGACCACATCCTTGTACACAATGTCAATTTTCTACAAATATAAAAATATTAAAACTACTCATGCATCCTATCAGACTACCACAAATTAAATCTGGATATCAATAAAACAGAAACAATGGAAGGATTTCAAACTCATGGAAACTGAACAAAGCTGTACTGAATGAAAAATGTGTCAAGACAGAAATAAAGAAATTAAAGACATCCTAGAATTCAATGAAAACGAATGCACAGCATACCCATGAGATGAAAGTTCATAGAACTAAGTGCTTAAATTAAAAAAAAGATGAAGAATAAAAATGAAGAGATCTCATACTACCAACTTCATATCATACCTTAATGTTTTAGAAAAAAAGAAGTAATCACATCTAAGAGAAATAGACAGCCAGAAATAGTGCGATTGAGGTCTGAAATCAATAACATTATAATAAAGAGAATAATTCAAAGAATCAATTAAACAAAGAGTTGGCTCTTTGAGAAAAACAATGCAAAACAAAACATTATCAAAACTAACTAAAGGACAGAAAAATTGTATCCAAATTAATAAATCAAAAATGAAAAGGAAGACATAATGAAAATCACTAAGAAAATGCAGACAATAATAATAATAACATAGTTTTAAAAATTTGTAATCCAACAAATTGGAAAATCTAAAAGTAATGGATAATTTTTATAATATATACCATTCAATAAAGTTAAATCAAGATCAGGTAACAATTAAATAAACCTATAATCCCTATTTAAATAGACACATTCATTAAACGCTCCCCCTTTTAACAAACAAACAAACAAACAAACAGCACAGGGTAAGATGGTATTAAAACAGAATTCTACTAGATTTCAAAGTAGAGTTAATTACAATACTCTTCAAAATTTTGCAGAAAATAGAAATGGAACATTTTCTAATTCATGAGGCCATAAAAAATCTTATATCCAAATCACATGAAGAATCAAAAAAAGGAAGACAATTATAAACCAGTTTGTTTTAGGAACATAGATGCAAAAACATTCAATAAAATACCTGTGTTTACAAGTATTCAGGATACATGAATTCAGGAACACATCAAAATATCTTCTAGCATGATAAAGTAGTCTTCACTGCAGTGATGATTTAATATATGAAAATCAGTAAATGTAATCTACAATATAAACAAACTAAAAGTAAACAAAACACATGATCATCTTATTAAATTAAGAAATGTCTTTGACAAAACCCACCACCCCTTCATAAAAAGTCCTGGAGTGGTTAGGGATACAAGGGACATACCTAAACATAGTAAAGACAAAAATTCAGCATAGCTAAAAGAGTCCAGGTTGGGGTAAGGTGCATTCAAGTAAGTTGTTGACCACAGGGTCCCACTGAAATTTTCAAACAACCCAGGGTGTTGCTGTCTATAATCTGACAAGAGGGACCCTGTTACCAAGAACCCTCACAATTCATTGAACTTGGAGAAAACTAACTGTTGCCTACATATAGCCATCATCCATATATTTTAGTCACTCTAATGCAGAAGTTATGCTGCAGGCTACTGAAAAAGAACCATGGAAACAACCTGCCACAATATATGCTAGGACAATGGTAGCACAGAACTTCTGATAGAAGCACAAAATTGTATGGTTTGACCTAAGCCCAGTCTATGAGAACTTACACCTGGCACTCCTTGAGTAATCAATCCACAACCAGAGATCTAGTGTAAAACACAAACACTAGTGTTCTAAACAAACCATCAATAAAATGATTCCACATAATGTTCTGTTATACTCACAGAGCAATGCTTCATTCACTCATCATCAGAGAAACTTCCCCTGACAGATGATAAGAACAGATGCAGAGAACCACAGCCAGACATTATGTGGAGAAAGAATCTAAACTGGAGGTATACATCAAATTCCTCTACTCAGAGCTCAGGAAATCCAGTGAAAGAAGAGGCAGATATAAGAGTTATAGGGGATGGAGGACACTAGGAGAACAGGGATTTCCGTATCTACTGAGCACGGGGCCTATAAGTTCAGAGAGAATAAAGAAGCAAGCACAGGGCCTACATAGGTCATCAGTGTACGTATTAGAGCTTCTAGCTTTGTTTGTTTTTTAATGAGATTCCTGTGAGACTGAGTAGGTCTCTGACCCTAATGACTGCTCTTGGGATTCTTTTTCTCCAGTTGTGTTGCTGTGCCCAAATTTGATTTGATAGTGTCTTCTTCATCTTACTATATTTTATTTTGTCATATTTGGGTAGGATCTCTTAGAAAACTGAAGTTTTCTAGTGAGAGACAGAAAGGTAGTGGATTAGGATGGGATGGAATTGGAGAGGAAATGCTAAGAGTAGAGCGTAGAAACAGGGTATGTTGTATGAGGGAAAAAACTATTTTCAACTAATGAAGAAAAAGCAAAGAAACAGAACAAAACAAACAAAGAAACAAAATATAGAAAGCCTTTCAACAAAAAAATAACAGAAATTAACCTAAAACTAGAGAGAACTGTATACCTTCAAGTATGAGAGGAATAATAGTCTAGTGATTTTTCTCAAGAAAAATAATAAAAACCAAAAAAATGAAATGTTTTTATCCTTTGGAATAAATGACTACCAGATAAGATTATCAAATACATTAGAATTATTTTTCAAATTGATAGAGATCTATTAAACTCCATACATAAGCATTTAAAAAAGCAATTCACGATGACAAAGGTAATGTTTCAGAAGTTATTTAAAGAACATTTATACACAAATGATGATAATAAGCATAGAATCAAAAGAACTTGAAAAAGAATAAATTTCAGTGTAAGTGAGAATTAGCAAGAAAAAAAAAACAGTTTTATCTTCATCTAAAAAATTAGAACATTTCACAGAGGATTTTAAGAGGTTACTATAGTAAATTCAAACAGGAAACACTCCAACAATATCATAGGACTTAGCACTTACATTTTTAAACATTAAATGTAAACTGCCTTAACTCTCTAATTTAAAGACAAAAATTTTCAGCTTGCATTAAAACAACAAAAATAGCTTACCTGTTTGTTATAAACAGGAAACTCACTTCATTTAAATTAGACGTGAGGACTAAATATAAAATAATGAAAACATAACCCTTTAGAAAAAGGAAATCTGAAAGTAAACCACAGATGACTTCTGAACGATTATGTAACGAAAATACTCTTAAAATAAAAACTAGTCAGAATAGATAAAGGTTACTACATACCAAAAATTAAACCAGAACTATCGACTGAAAATATGACATGACTACAGATAGTCACTAAACACGGTTGAATGTCATTTTAGAAGTCAAGTATCACTGGACATAAGGTAACAGAATCATTCCTATAAAATGGTCAGAATACCCCATTCTCATTAATAGGTGGGCCATTATAAAAAGAGCCTTGAAACCATAGCTCTAATCTGTACTACACGTGAAATGAGATGAACAGATTCCTTGGGAACAGTAATCACACCAACATTTAGAGTATATACATTCTGTTCAGTAGCTTTACCCACAGAATAAGGAAGTAACTTTGTGTTTCTTCTCAGCCGACAATCCAAAAACAAATTATCCAAACATGAAAACTGCACAACAGGCAATAAAAAAGTTCTCCCTCTGTGAAAAAAAATTGTTAAAAAATTAATTTCCTAGAATCAAATGAAAGTATCACTTGCCAGGGCGTAAAAGGCAAAACAAAGATGATTTTGGATTAACACAGAGCTATGAATGTCTGCACTTGGAAAATAAACAAATATATCTCATTTAATTAACCTAAAGTTATACCCGAATGATTTGCAAGAATCTAAAATTGTTGATACATGTAAATATCACTTAATAAAAATACATCAAAATATAAGAAAGCAAAAAGAAATCAGTAATGAGCAAAAAGAAAAGATAACAATAATATTGACGAGTCTACCAAAAGTGGTTAGATGAAAGATGACATATTCAATGTAAGCTCTGATATATTTTTTTTTATTTCCAATACAGAAACTGCTAATCTCAATGATTTTCAAAGTGTTCTACAAAATACAAAGTGGGCTTGCATGGCAGTTTCTGGTACCGTGAAATCTAGTCAGGGAGGGATTTTAAGTCAGTTCAAGATAGAGGTCACTTTACCTGCTTCTTGAATACATGGTGTTTACAGCACTAAGGTCTTACCTTCAAACTCTAGAGGTATCCAAAGACAATAAATATGATGCATATGAACCAAATCAATGACCACAGTGGCACAATAACCATTAGGATAGCCATTCTGGGAGCTAACAGCCCTCTAATTGGATTTAAAGACCCAGTTAACAAGAGAGACACCATGCCTGGTGTTGGAAACCTAGCAAACTACTCAGTGCTAGTAATGCCATGATTAAAGAATGAGAATTTATTGCTAATCCAGTACAATCCCTAACAACAATTCATAAACATTTGTCTTTATAGGCAAATAAGAGTGTAGGTTTCACCCCTTATAAGAAAACGTCTCAGTGCAACGTATGGACAGCATTATAGAAAATCACAACCTATCATTAGAGTTTTGAAATGAAGTCCCAAATGATAGATATATCTACGAAACATTCCTCGCCTAAGGCTCAAGGAACGCTGAAGAAGAGTGACTGGTAAGATTGTAAAGGTCAGACTATGAGGGAATTTGCTATGAGACTTTATTTCCTTGTAATATCAGCAGCTGCAACCATAAAATCTCACCAGTGTGACTACAAAAGCGTGAGCTGATCAAGAATGAAAACATGCCAAACTGAACAGAGAAAGTCTAGAACTTCATTCCTATCTCAAAAAACTAGTCAACTGAGGCAAGCTAGGAATGGGAATAGTTACCTTCTGCAGAGAATAGCACACCAATGGTTGCCCAGTGCCAAATGATCAGCCCTGAAAATATACAGAGAGGTAGCATTATGTAGCATAATATATGCATAGAGTAACAGGTTTTTTTAATATGATTGCGAAGGAGAGCAGAGAAAGGTATATGGGAGAATTGTGATGAATTTTCTGTCATTCCACTGATGCAAGATCGATTCAACATGAAAATAAACTAACATAAAATGGAACATAAATATAATAAAGGATCAAATCAAATGATTATCTCAATCAATGTAAAATGTTGAACATTCTTTCATGAAAAAAAAAATCCCTGTAGAAATTATCATTAGAAAGACTATACCTCAGCATAATAACAAAGGCTATATACAAATATCTGTTACCAACTTTCTGCTTAAGGGTGAGACACAAAATAATTCATTTTAAATCAAAATGAGAAAAGGTGGTTAATTCTGACTGTTATTAAAATTACTATTATTCAATATATTGCTTCAAAGCCATAAGGAAAAATAAACATGACTTTACTGAACTATTCATAGTTCTAGCACAGAAAACAGCAACCATGCCGGAGATAAACACTCAGCTGGATTTTTAAAAAAAAATGAACATAGAATCCTTAGACTCACATTGTATTAGGTATATCCACACATATATTTAAAAAGAAATTGAATAACGTAAGAGAAGCTCTGATTATGTACTTTTACATTAACATGACAGGATATTATTTAGCCATAAGAATAAAAATATATTATCAAATGATGAAGAAATGTTAAAGGCATATTGCTGAGTGACACCCACACAAATAAATACGGTACGTACTGTAGCATTCCAATTACATTTTCTCTAAGTCAAACTATGAGCATGGATACTGAAAACATTAATTGCTAGAAGTTTGAGGGAAAATGAATGCATAAATACAAGTTATTTTAAAGAATATGCTGTTCGGCATGGCATTGCATTGGAAAATACATGATAGCATTCATTTTAAAAACCACTGGGGCTACAGAACTCTAGGAGACAGTCTTAATGTATGCATTTCTAAAGATAAGTCATTGAGATTTGTTCACACCAGAAAAGCAGGTCAATTTTGACTAGAGAATATAATTATGCTTTAAATGTGTTATGAATAAAAATCTCATTTAGGAGGACATGGGAAATGAAGTTGAAAAGAGAAAGAAAAAATAATTCCTGGAAATGAATGGAGACTGTAATACTAAAGCAAAATGAAACACATAAAAGCACTTTTGTTGATAAAATGGCCCCAAATGGATATAGATCTATTTACTCTGACACTGTTATGCATGTATACTTAAATTGCACAGTTAAATAAACAGCTGCATGACAGCTACATTTCTCACCTCCAGAGGAGGACTACGAATAAGCAAGGGCCAGAGACTGGAATGATTCATATGGTAATAGATTAGATTTTGAGACATCAGTAATAACAGTTGCTTCATTTACTGCAGACACAGATATTTGCTGATACAAATATTGATTTATATATGTATCTGTACACTTCAGTATGTTTGCATGTATTTCCTTCCTCCTCCAGTTAAAAGCCTAGAAAAAAATACTCTCAGTGTTCATGAGCAAATTTGTTACACAGATCTTGCTTTATAATATCATTCTTCATTTAACATAACCAGATCTCCCTGGAGAAATAAATGGTAGATTGTAAGACTGAGAAAAATATCTTCATAGCTGGGAGAATCAAAAAGTGCTAGAAACCAAATAATTTTGAATGCACACATATATTCATGTGCACACACTCATATGGGCACACATATACTCACATATATGCAGACAAGCATTTACATATATAAAACACACACACACATACACACACACATAGATAAAATAGGCATACATCAAAGCAACAAACAAATTAGCTGAAAGCCAAAGCTATATAATCTAAGTAAAAATAAAGTATTGCCTGATTATAAACTATACATAAAATAAAAAAATACAATCCTTTCTAATTTACTAATTATGAAGGATTAATAGACAGATGGAAAAAGACAAACATCTTGTAGAGAATCCCCAAATAGTTCTGACTCCTTAAATGTGGTATGTATTTACTGACTTTTTTTCTGGTGAGTACCCCATGAAAATCAGGTAATAAAGAGCAATGACACTGTGGGGAAACCTGATTATATCACTTCTGTCAGATAATCAGCATCAGCATCATCCTGAGTAGCTCCAGTGATAAATCTTGTTGAAATGTATACCCATATAATGATGTGCTAAAAGATTACTTTATCTCTGTGATCTCCTTTATAAATTCTAAAACCCAACCTACTCATGAAAAAGAATCAATTTTATTCCATATATAGACACTGTACAAAAATAGCTTGGCAGTGCACTTCAGAGGTAGTCAAAAGAAAAGTAATTCTGGAAAATAATCGCATCCTAGAGAAACCCAGAGAACGTAACATCCTGGAAAAATGAAAAGGGTAAAACTGTGACGAACAGATTATATTTAATAATTGTCCTCAAATATTGGTTCATTAACTGAGAAACATATATTATAGTCCTCTATGGTGCCGAGAGCTCTAAGACTGCATGCGGCAGATACAACATAGAATATTATCTGTTGGATTTTTATGTAAACACAAGATTATTGTATAATTTTCTTAAAAACACATAATACATTCAACAGAGCTTTAATTTGACTGTACCAGTCATTAGCAATTATCTGAGTTACCTTCGTAAGGACTGTCTAGACATAATAGCATTAAGCGAATCAAGTGCCAGGCACAATTATTTACTCTTCTACACACACGGTAAAGAAAAGTGTTCCTTTCAGATACAAGGTGTACTTTTGCAGCAAGGCGTCTCCTGGAACAAGCACACCTTGTCTACATACATCTGTAATTACTTGATGACTGTATTGATTCTTGTGGACTACATACCACATTGTTTTAGAAAATCAACACACATGTGGTAAAAGCCTAGATTAACCCTGCAATTAAATGCTTCTCTACCAGGACGCTTTAAAGACTTATATATTTTAACATGTTCAAAAGAGGCTACAGGTTTGCTTTCACCGAAAAATAATCTTTATTAACTGCAAAGCCAAACTACTGTTTGCGTAGGCTTGAAAAACTTAGTTTCCATTATTTTTCTTTGTTTGAACACACTGCCTTATTAATAAGTTCCATTGGTTTCTCTTTTTAAAAAAAAAATACTAGCAGAATAACACCTCTTCTTTTTTTTTTTTTAAAAAAAGGGGTTGTTTTGTTCTTTTAATGTTATTTTATTTAATACGAATGTTTTGCCAGTATGTATGCATAAACACCATGTGACCATGGGGGTAACTGGTGCAGCAAAGATCAAAAGAACGCATCTGATTTTCTTGAACTGGAACCACAGCTGGTTGTGAGCCACAACAGTGGATCTGAGACCAGAACCCAGGTGCTCCAAAAAAAAAAAAAAAATGCTCTTAACTGCCTACTCATCTCTCCAGCCAACTTCATCAATACTTAAACACTTATTTCCATTTTCTAGCCTAATGTGTGATGCTTATATTTTGGAAAATAGTTTTTACCACTTTTCTTGCATTTTCCTTTGACATTCCTATACTAGAATAAAGTTAATCCTTTTGGAATAAACAGTAATAAATAAAATAAATAAAATAATCTGATGTATTTAGTTTTACTTAAAGACAACTTATACTCATGCGACTAAATGTAATAACTGCTTTCTATTCCAAGGGACTACCAATGAAAGTCTTCTGCAATCAGTATGAGTCCCTATGTTTGACAACCAATACAATAATAAAAAATACTTCCTACTGTAATGCATAAGACACCTCCACTGAGTTATATTCATCACATTTTTCAGTTTTCTTCCCTTTCCACTCTGAAAACAATAAATATTCTTCTAGCTATGATTTTCACTGTTTCCCTCTGTACATATCTTGGAATCTATCTACAAGCTCAGACTCCATAATCTATTTGAGGTCTTTGCTTAAATCTCATTTTACATTGTTGATTTCCCCGTTTCCTTTAAGATTTTTGCAGTGCCACACACCATCTCAACAGTCCTTTTTCACAAACAGCATGGATCTTTCTCCACGGGGTCATCCTCAAATGACAGGCTGTGATTTTTCTTATTATTGATTTTTTGATATTTCCTAAGCAGAGTGCTGAGTGCAGAGAGAGGCCTTTTCATAGAGTTGATCTTTTGTATCTTCGCACTTGGAACAGTTACACACCTTTTTCAAAATGTTAACAACCAATGCCTGCGGGGAAAGACTGCTCAATGTTGTCTTCTAAATTTTTCTTTCAGATGTTAAAGATAGCAGTATCTTTCCAGTTAAACTAAAATCCACAAAGGCTCAATCAACCAACTAAGAAATTATAATCTAAAATCACTTCATTTTCTCTTATTGAAACCTCTTGAATTTCAAGTTATTTATTCTATAAATCTACTTTATTCTTCCATATAAGCAATATTTAATACATCATATCCTTATATTTATAAACTCCACATCTTTTAAACATTAATATATAGTAGTGAGAATTTAGGTGTTCAATAATATTCCTGCGTACACATATATGACAGGGAACAGAGTTGTCACAATTTTGATTTTAAGGTCCTGTAACTCTAAGAGATACAGGAATCTTCGGATGTTGGGTGTCAGTGACATCTTTTCCAAGAGCCACCACAATTTTCTACAGTTTATTCTGTGGCAACAATGACTTTTATAGGGAAGAACTAGATTAGAACATTTCGATGTGCTGTTGTGTGGCGAATACTTCATGTGCAATGGAAAAACGCTTTCAACTACAGATAGGTAGCTTTAAGGTAAGGGGATTAAAAACCAGAGATGCTCTTGCCTGAGCAGGTGCATCAAATGGAAATATAATGAAGCACGTATGGAAATGCAAGATTACTGCTCTATCCTAATCTAGAAAATACCCAGGAGTGATACTGAAAACAACGGACTTCAAGGAGAAGTTGGCGGATAGATGAGCATTGCACATTGAAGAAAATATGACACAGTAGATTAAATCACATTCAGAAGTACGTTTGGCAAACCCAAGCATGGCAAGCATGATTCTCGTTTAAATCACAGGTGAATGATTCTGTTCTGCAAACATGCAAGTAGTGCAAAGTTAAGCTGAGAAATGAGCGCCAAAAATTTCCAAAATTCATGAGCAGGGAATGTCTTTACGTCTTTGCCGTAATTATTTATCACCAGTCTTTTATGTTAAAGCTCTAAGAAATAGTATGGAATTGTTTCTTAATAATAGGTATAAAACTCCATATAAAGGTTTATAAGAATTCTATCAGTTTTTGAAATTATAAAATGTTACATCATTTCTTTCTTTACTTTCCTCCCTCCAAAGATACCATCCGTAAAAGCCCCCTTGCCGTGTTTCAAATTCATTGCCTTGTTTTTTGGTTGAATATATACTAAAATATGTTTAATGTTACTCATATATATTTAGTAACAGATATAAATATATTATATATAAAATATTATTTAATATATATAAACAATAAAAGTCGAGGTCAAGTTGGTAGATAGATGAACATGAGAAACTCTGATGAAAGTCTAACAAATTTTATATATATATATATGTATATATATGTATAAATATACATATATATAACATATACATATATAATATTATATATTATATAATATATAATATACTACATTATACATTATATATTAATTATATATTATATATTAATTATTATATATTATA